>NW_027500221.1:0-87255 GCF_021521415.1 Bidens hawaiensis
CAGCTGGCGACGAGGATAAGACAGCGTTCCGAACTGACCAAGAAACATTCTGTTACAGAATGATGCCTTTCGGATTAAAGAACGCGGAGGCCACATATCAACGACTGATGGATCAGGCTTTCAAAAGTCAAATAAGTCGGAAACTCGAAGTTTATATGGACAATTTGGTAATCAAAAGCATTGAAGAGGATCAGATGTTAAGAGATATTGAAGAGACCTTTGAAACACTAAGAAGCATCAACATGAAGTTGAATCCGGCTAAATGTTCGTTTGGCATAGAAGAGGGTAAATTCCTTGGAGTCATAGTAACAGGTGCGGGCTATAAAGCCAACCCTGATAAGGTTCAGGCTATAGCCCGCCTGCCTTCACCCTCTTCCCTCAAAGAGGTTCAAACACTTAATGGAAGACTTGTAGCGTTAAACCGATTCTTAGCAAACCACGCGGCCAAGTCTCATCCATTTGTGTCAACACTTAGAAATTGCCTCAAAAAGGCACATTTCAAGTGGACCGCGAAAGCTGAAAAAGCATTCTTAGAAGTTAAAAAAATGCTTAATGAAGCTTCCTACTCTAACAGCACCATACGCGGGCTAACCTCTGACAGTGTATTTATCCGCCTCGGACATTGCCATAGGGGCCGTTCTGCTAACCGATAGAAAAAATGTTCAAACTCCAATCTATTACGTCAGTAGAACGCTATCGGACCCGGAAACAAGGTATTCGATGTTGGAAAAGTTAGTTTTGGCATTGGTTTATGCCGCCAGGCGGCTCCGCAGATACTTCCAGGGCCACCCTATTAATGTGTTAACCGGGTACAACATCAAGAACGTGTTGAGTAAACCCGAGTTATCCGGACGACTGGCAAAGTGGGCTATCGAATTGGGTGAACACTCGATCGAATATAGGCCTAGATCAGCGATCAAGGGCAAGTACTTGCGGACTTTTGTCACGGAAGTTCCGCAGTACAAAGAGCAAGAATGCCTAATAGAACAACAATCTCAAGCACCTCCGGAACAAGGCCAAGTTTGGTCATTGTTCATGGACGGAGCTTCCAGCAGCGAAGGGTCAGGTGCAGGTTTAAGGCTAGTCAACCCTGAGGGGCATGAATTTATGTATGCCATCAATTGGACTACAAGAGTACCAATAATGAGGCGGAATACGAAGCCTTCCTGGCAGGACTGCGATAGCAAAAAAGCTGGGGGTGAAACATTTGGAGGCTCGGGAGGATTCCATGCTAATTGCGGGACAAATAAACGGAACATACGAAGCCAAAAACGATGTCATGGCTTCTTATTTGTCACAAGCAAGGGTCTTGATTCGCCAATTTTCCTCGTTCAATATTGTTCACATTAAGAGGGGTGAGAACAAATCGGCGGACGCTCTTAGCAAACTAGCTTCAACGAATTTTGAGCATTTCGCCAAAGATATTCGTGTAGAAGTTCTAGACCATCCATTCGTATCCGGAAAATCAAGTCCTGGTAATTCAAACTGGTGTTGAATCTTGGATGTCACCCATTATAGCTTATTTATCTTCCGGAGCAATTCCAGCAGGAAAGGCTGAGGCTCGGAAGATTAAGCACAAAGCTCTGAATTACTAGTTGATTGACGGTATCTTGTACCGGAGGTCATTCCTTGGTCCGTTATTACGTTGTGTAGACGCAAAAGATGCAAATTACTTGATCAGAGAAATTCAAGAAGGCATTTGCGGACTGCACGCGGGACCAAGAATGATAGTTGCAAAGATTATGAACGCAAGGTTTTATTGGACTGGCATGCATTTAGACGCTGTGCAAGAAATCTATAAATGTGATTCATGCCAGCGGCATGACCCTAACACCCTGCGTCCAAAAAACGAACTGATTGCAGTAACATCTGCATGGTCGTTCCAAAATGGGCTATTGATATCATGGGACCTTTCCCAGAAGCCCCGGGACGAGTAAAATTCTTGATAGTGGCCATTGATTATTTCAGCAAGTGGGTGGAAGCCAAACCGGTTGCATCAATCACGGCTTCAAGCGTGAAAAAATTCCTCTGGGAATTCATCATTTGCCGGTTCGGTCTCCCACAAAAATTGGTAAGTGACAATGGGACCCAATTTGCTGACATCGGACTACAAGAATGGTTGAAAGAACTTCAGGTCATTCAAACCTTTACATCCGTAGCTCATCCGCAGGCAACGGTCAGGTCAAAAGGACCAACCGAACTATTAAAGAGGGGTCAAGGCAAGGCTAGGGATGAAACGAACGGGTTGGGTAGATGAATTGCCCCACGTACTCTGGGCCTTCCGCACTCAAAAGAACTCCAGCAATTTGGAGACACCCTTTAGCCTAACCTAACGACACTGAAGCCATGATCCCCGCAGAAATCGGGATTCCATTCACAAGGATCCTACTGATTGATGATAATGATCACGAACTTAGGATGAATCTTGATTTACTGGAAGAAAGAAGAGAATTAGCGTTGATCCGCGAGCACAAATTACGAGCGAAAGCCTTTAGAAATATTATAACTCGCGGGTCCAGACATGCGAATTCGATGTGGGAGACTTTGTCTTCCGCAATAACGAGGCATCCGGACAGGAGCCTTCGGGCAAACTAGCTCCAACTTAGGAAGGACCTTATAGAATCAAATAAGTACTATCCAAAGGTGCCTATAAGTTGGAAAATTTGGATGGGGCGGAAATACCTCGAACTTGGAACGCAACACAATTAAAGAAATGCTATATTTTATTTGTTCTTTACTTTGGCCTGCGTGCCCACATAGACTAGCAAGTTATGCAATTTCTTTTATTGTAAGAAGGCTTATGCCCAATGTATGAAAATGTCAAGTCAGTCCTATGTTATCTTGGTAAGTTGTAATCTTTTATTGACAAAAAACGAAGTTCTGGACAGACACATATATTATAACACATAAGACAAAGTGCACCGGAAGAAACAAGTCTTCTTATTATAGATCAAAAGAGATTACAAAACGAAGTAAAAGTTACAAGTAAAAAATACATATACATCTACCGAGCAACATTTTCATTGCCCGCAGTGTTATCAGCTTCCTCCTATTCTTCCTCACCATCAAGATCTAATAGCTCTTTTAGTTGATCTATGGCGTCCTCCTTATCCGCAAGCTCGGATATCTGCTTCGTCAAAGAAAATTTCAAAGAATCAAAATCCTTTGACTTCTGTTTGAGGACAGCAGTAGTATCCTGGCCAGCCAAAATATACTCCTCAGGGAGTCTGGAAGTTGAACCAAATTGGTAACCTTCCTCAAAACCCAGTTGGAGATCGGCCTGCTTGGATGTCTTCAGGAGAACAGCAACACAGTTCCCAAGCTCACCACTCGCCCGAACATCGGCGATAACCTGTTGGGAACAAACATTATAAATAACTTTGAACACTTAGATTATTTATATTAAAAACAAGGTACATACCTTGGGGATAGCTTCCGATAATAGCCATTTTTGGTCCGCCTTGGCCCGGACGAGATCCATCTTGTGGTCGGCACACTCTAAGGCCTGCTCTCGGTTCTTGGCCTTAAGGTCAGCCAAGCGCTTATCCTTAGCCGCTGATTCAGCTTGAAGAGACTCCACCAATTTGGCTTGCTCATCCATCAACTTAGTTTAATCATCTAATTGTTATGGAGATCAACCTTGGAATCCTCGGCAGCAGACGAGCATCCTTCTCCTCCAGAGCCTGGCGGGCCTCTCGGCCTCGTTTATGACTTTTAGACCTTCCTCCTTGGCCTCAGTTGCAGAGGCCGCCAGCTCATCCCATTGCTCATTCATCGCCAACCAGTCCCTGGTTATTTCCTGGTTAGTGGAAATAGTATTCGCCAGATAATAAGAATTGGAGTTCAATAATTCTTGGCGAATACTACGGCGACGTCGCTCCCTTTCACCAGGAGGAAGACTCTCCCGCAAGTATTCAAAACATAATTCCACGTCACGGAATGTTGAATCCCGACGTAAGGACCAGCGTGGTTGGTGTGGGGTAGGATCATCCTCTTGAGGAGCTGGAGAAGTCTGAGGAACGTGAGGAAACATGCTCACGCCTCCTTGGTCCCTGAAGTGATGAAAATTATAAGAAGGCGACATACTGACATGTTCAGTATTGTCGACCTCCTTATTCTTCAAAGGAGAGTCATCCACCACCTCAATCGGATCCTTATCACTATAATGCGGTGGTGGCGGAAGAGGAGTAGAACTTTTCAGACCGGAAACACCTTCAGAAAGGTTATCCAAGTTCACTGAAAAACATCAACAAAGGGTTTGAAACATTCTAATTAACAAGCATTTAGCAAAGTAAACAAGCTCGCTTACCTAATGAAGGGTCGTTTGCATAAAGTTCATCCATGCGAGTTTCTAAGGCGGCAGGTTTTGCCTTCTTGGACTTCTTCTTAGGGTCGGCCTTGGCAGGATTACCATTACGCTTGCCAGCCACCTTAGACGTGTCCGCATCAGCAGCGGACGTTCACCTTCAGCGGTAACGTCATCAGGCTGAGGACGGCCTTCCACCGCAGCAGCGTCAACATCATCTTGACCCGCTTCTTGGCTAGTGGTAGCTCTCTTCCGGGTAAGACCTGCAGTTGAATCCACAGCTTTATTAACATCAGCTGGAAAACTTTCTTCACAAAGTGATGACTCTTCGCTGGAAGAAAAGAGTACGATCACCCCGCTGGAAGTAACAGCAGTCACAGGTCGGGGTTTTAGAATGCCCTCACCTTTTTGGATGCAATCTTTAACGTATGCCTCACCTTTGGCATACATCGCCTCGGAGACTATGGGTTCCGGGAGGAAAGCGGTGGGAAAAACAAAATTCGGGGAGGAGCGCTCAAGGAAAGAAGCATCCCTTTCGTCGATAGGGCGGCGCACCATCATTCCCCCCTCATGATCCAACAAGGTGCTGAAGGCGGAACCCTCACCTACACGAATAATGATTACAATCAGAAATCGGAAAAATATTAAAACAAGAGAAGGAATACTCCCTAAACTTACTCTTGTCAGTCTGTTCGTAGTACGGTTCCAGCAAGGGGAAAGGCCATAGACGGCTCATCTTCGCGCTCAACATCGCCCCTTCATGGATCGGACACATGGGAATTGGAGTGGCAGTTAAAGCATTAAACCAGGAGAGCCCCTCATAAGCCGATGGGTCATCGGGAACGGAATAACTTCTTCCCAGATCCAGAAAAATTTAGGCTTCCAGCCATGAAGGCTGCGGATCTACTCCGTGCCTACGACATTCTTCCCGGTAGAAGCAAAGCTATACCATCCGTCGCGGAAAGTCATCTTGTAGAATACGGCAAACATGCCAACAGTCAGTTCGAAATCTCGAACTTGACAGCAAAATTCGATGTGTCGAATTCGTAGCATCCCAAAAGGATGAACCTGGGAAATATGAATCCCTTAGGTTGTCAAAACTGACTGGACAAAGTTCGTCACCGGAATTCGGAAATTCCCAGTCGTAAATGATCCACGTATAAAGCTATCTTCTTCGGTGGTGGACCGGTAGCAACAGAACCTTCTGCCGGATGTTCTGGTTCCCATTCCGGGGCCAGAACATACACGTTCACGACATCTTTAAAATATTTATCCTTAAGATGTACAACGACATCGTGAATAGTAGGAGTACCTTTCTTTTCTCCGGCCATTGAATATGAAGAAGAAAGAGATCTCAGACAAACGTTTATGCTTTGAAGGTCTGAAAGAAAAACAGTGAGAAAACAGTAAGAGTTGTATAGAGCCTCAGGCGATATATTTATACTCATCGCAATTAATGCGATTGATAGTGTACCAGAGGAGAGAGAGAACGCGGACCACTCGATGATTGACACGTCAGGCGGGAAACTCAAGAAACTGTAGACAGACTGTCAAAAAACGTCATACATGTCTTGTCAGTTGCTTCCAAAAGTTTCTCTCCCCGCCACGTCATACAAGTTATCCGACTTTCAAAATTCAAAAATATCTTCTACAGATATTTTCTCTCTAAAAAAAAAGAAGAGTTGGGTATTCACAAACGACAAAAAGCTTTTTCTCACTAAATGTTCAAAGGGAAATACTACAAATATAGAAAGAAAAGTTACAAGTCACAACATCTAAACCTATTCTAAGGGTTCGAGGTGGTTGTGTCTTCCGGAACCTTCAAAGACGTGTCTTCCGAAGAGTCATCCTCAGACTCCTCATCCAAGTAGATTTTTAATTGTCGCACACCATCAAGCAGAAGCAAATTCCGGAAGCATGTCCTGGAGCGGGAAGCGCAGATCATCGTGTTCCTCAACCCGTATTCTCCGCTCCTGTTTGACATCAAGGCCATGAAGAGGATGATCTTTGAATGAGCGGTTACTTTGAGCATAGTTCATTCCTTCATGAATCCTGTCACACGTCCAAGAGAAGAAGAAGCAGTAATTACATTAGCAAAGCTGTCAGTAAGCTCCTTACTTCCCTTGATATGGCGGACGACCTGTTAGAACAAAAATACAAAGTCTTCAATATCAAAAATAAGAAATAAGCAATGAACATTCAAAGAGGGAAAACTTACAGCATCAACCCCTCGGGTGAGGAACCACTGACGGTCCTGTTTCTCATGAGCTGGGATTCCGCTACCATTTTCTCATGAGCCTGCAGGAGGGAGTCATAAGCAGTTTGAACCTCAAGGGCACTTTTGTGTTTAAGATCATTTTTCTCTCTCTGCACCTTCAGCTCAGCCTCAAGTTCCTGAATTCGAGTGCCCTGGAGAGACACTTGATCTTCCAGGGCTGAGTTTGCTCCTTGCGCCCGGACCAAATCATCCCTTTCTTGTTGAGCTTTGGCCCGAGCAGCCTCAAAAAGGGAATTTTGCTTCTCACAAGCTTCCTTCCATCGGCGAGCAGCGGCAGCGTTACGATCTTGCTCGCTCTTGAGGGCATTCTCCGCGTGGACCTGCTTCTATTTAGCAGTATGAGCCGCGACACGGTGCTCCTCAGCTTCCTTCTTTGCAGCCTCAGCAGCTTAGCGAGCCTCCCCCACCTTCCCGCCTAGAGTGCGCCACTCACATAAAACCTCTTGGCTACCGGCTAAGGCATTGGCCAAATGATAGGCTACATTGGTATGAAGGTCGTGGCGGGAAAGGTCACGTTGATACGACATTTCAGCAGGGGGCGCACAATGTTTCATGAAACTCATACAAACCTCGGGGTCAGTAAACCGGGATCCGTTGGTAATATCCCAGAGAGGGACAAACAAATCATGCCTGTCACCCAAGTTCGCATCCCCATAATAGCGGGAACCTGAGGGCTCAAGGCGAGCTGGGAAAGGTGATGATTGTTGAGGAAGAGGGCGCAAAGGAGTCTCATTACTCCTAAAACCCTCTGCATCCACAGGCGGGTCATCCCCCTGAAAACCTGTACCACCCCCAGCCTGGAAAAGATAGTCAAAACGATTATCATTCCCAGACTGGTTGTTGGGTTCTTCCGCTGAAGTGTCAACTGGAGGAGTCGACACCCTCCCTTCTATAGTAGTATCAATTGGAGGAGAGGTCGGTTGATCTTCCACGTTAGTAGTACTTGGCGGAGTAGAAGGTCGATCTTCTACCCCCTTTTCCGGAAGGGGAGAAGGTTGCTTTTCCATTTGAGGGGTTGGAGTAGGCAACCTCTCGGACACATTTTCCGGTAAGATCGATGGATCTGCACAAAAGTTACGTTAAGCTAAACAGTCCAAAATGGCAAAATATTTTAAAAGCAATACGTACCTTCTACCGTGTCAATGCGATCAGCAAGACAGTATTGTGGCTTCTTAGGACGATGGGTTTTTCGTTTCTTTTTGGAAGGCCCTGCCTCAGCATCTACAGTCTTGGTGCCCGCTTCACCTGCTTGAAAAGCCAAAAAAAGCCCTATTCTTCTCTAATTCTGCCAATAAATGGGAGACAGAAGAAGATTCAGGTGTATCGTCATCCGATTCCCTCTCCTCTTGGGAGATAGAAAAGTCAGAACCATCGCCGCCATCATCACTCGATAATAAAGTGACGATCGTCTTGTCAGAAGTAATAGCAATAAGCGGATGAGGGTTTAGAACATACGCACCTGTCTCGAAGGTGGCGTCCGATACAACAGGCTCAGCCCGCACCTTCTTTGGAAAAAGGAAACGGGATTTAGTTTTCTCGAGAATAGGCATGTCCCTGGCGTCTCGGATGCTGTGTCGGACACAACCTCTATCCTTAAAAAGGACATTGAACATAGAACCTCGACCTGAAAGGATATGAAGTTTAATTATAAAATACTTCAAAAAAGATGGAAAAACAGCAGGGGTAACTTACGTTCATACAAGTCAACAAAAATGGGCTCCATAAACTCTGAGGCCCATGAACGGCTCATGCCTGCCCACACCAGGGCTTCCTCCGGTAGCGTCCGCATTGGTGTTGGTTCCGCCATTAGAGTACGGAACCAATCACGCCCTTCATGGGCAGCTGTAACAACATCTGGAAGGCAAGAGTTAACCGGACGTCGGATCATGGCAACGGGAACCACGTCCTCAGAGATCCAAAAGAATTTACAGCGCCAGTCGGAGGGCACCTTCTCGACCCCAATACTTCAGTCGGAGAACCCTTGGCAGGAATACCAACCATCGCGGATGGCAAGACGGTAGAAAACCAGAAATCGATCAACATGCGGCACTAGGTTGCGTGCTATACATACGAATTCATAATGTCGAATTCGCATCACAGCACGTGGATGCAGTTGGGACAAATGAATTCCGTAGGCGGTTAACAAATTCATAAAGAATTTCGTCAAGGGAAGACGAAAATTCCCACAGGTAAAGTAGTCGGCATAAACAGCTATTTTACCAGGTGGAGATAAACTAGCTATAGAACCCGGTGAGGGAAATTCCGGTTCCCACCCCGGTGGAATGTCAGACGTCTCTAGTAATCTTTCATACTCAGAGTAGTCCCATGAGATCTCTAGCTCATCAACTTCTATTTGAACATTCGACATTGCAGGCGATTTCGGTATAAGGGTTATGGAGAAATTTCAAAGCTCTAAATCAGAAGGAGAACAAAGAAGGAAAAAACAAAGGCGATAAAGCATCAATAGGAATTTTTCTCTTCCTTTTATACCCATCGCAATTAATACGATGGGATATGAACAGTGGAGAGAGAAATACAATACCTAATCGCAGATCGCCACGTCACGCGGGAAATTCGAAAAAAGGGAAAAAGTTGTACAGTCGGGTACAGTAACAGCCGTCAAAAACGTCTTGTCACCTGCACACGCGCCTGCGAGTGATCAACTTGTCCTTTTTCATGATTATCCACAACAACAAAAGATATTTCTCACCAACTTGCAAAATTAAAAATCCCCAAATCCACGATTAAGTCCAGAATTTCACTTGCATAAAATACTTCACACGGAAGAAACACTGGACTATGGGGACTTATAGAGGTAGGGTACCAAAAGGACCCAAATACCCGTAAGAAATACCCTCGGGTCAATCAGAAGTCCCTCATAAGGCACCCGCGGAGCATATAAACCATCCGCATAATCATCTGAGGAAGAAACACCCTCATAGCACATGCGGAAGCTTCACAGCACCCTCAAAAGTCACCCGCATGAAGGAATATCCTTCCGCGTAAATAACTACAAGGTAATGCTTCGAGACAGCTGTCAATAACCAATTACCTTCTAGAAGACTTGCCAATATGCTTTCTTAGGCAATACGTGACCCTTCAGCCAATTAGCTAGTGACTTGTGACAAGGCCGTTATAACCGTGCACATGGCCAATGTTACCCCATCAACCAATAATAAAGCGACAGGTGTCCAGGTTGTTATACATGCACATGCAGCGTATAAGTTAAACCTATCATATAAGGACACGCGTCCAGACGGTTATGAGGTATCTTCTAAAGGGACAGCTGGCCCAATCACTTCATGGCACCCTCCGGCTATAAATACCCTCTCAATCATCATGAGGTATATTCATTCACCATCACTGTACTCTCTCAATTTACTTAAGTACTTTATCTCTTCATCAGAACGGTACTTATTCTCACACCGGAGGGTGGTTATGGGAAGACCCCCCACCTTGTCCTTCCCGTAATGAGCTCACCGTGTTCTGTTTTGCAGGATCCACGTCACCGGACTTTGGGGATTGTATTCATATCGTATTGGCCGTAACCGTATCCTACCTTGTGGATTTATTGGATCTTGGACCCATCAGTGGGAAGTAGATCCGTGTTTCTTCACCTAGGTCCAACACACTCAACTCAAAGCAAAGTTATGACCTAGAGTGGTTCTTAAAAACACTTTTCTGAAACATTTTAACAAGTTCAAAATTTTGAAGTAGTCTCCAAGATAGCATTCCAAGATGTTTGATTTGTTTCTAATTTCTTTTCGCTATGTAAAAAATCCTCTGCTTGATAACATGTCTGCTTGAATGGCTGATATTATACGTTTATTTTAAGTCGGGCCTAATTAACAAAAATCACCAATAAACATATATTATTAAAGGCTAAAAAGAATAAGTTCATAACAAACGCTTTCAACATTCTATTGAGTATTGAAGATCGACATTACATGAAGCAAAAAATAACAAAATAACGAATTAGTGAAAGAACATAAAAAAATAGACTTCCTATGTTTAAATTGATGTGATAAAATTAATATACAAAGCTTTTGATTAATTAACACAATGAATATTATTTAGTTTTGTTTATACTGTATGTCAATTGAATTACGTGTACAGGTAATGGTTAACTGTTTTGGTCAATATATATTGGCAACGGGTAACTTAATTGAATGATCGATTTTTACTATTCTTGATGTTGCTCTTCCACCTCTATTATGTTTTGGATAATCGCTTCTGTCGCAGTCGTTAGAAATCCCGGCTTGTCCCTGCATTTATCAGACGAAATCTAGTTAGAAAAAATCATTATGAACCCTAAACATCATGTAAAAGCAAACTATGCATTATAACGTAGAATGTTGAAATTAACATACTATTCGCATTATGAGCTAAATATTCATTGATGCATTTTGACTTATATTGTTCAATTCTTAAGAGCATGAATTATTACATTATATGCACAGATTTGGATGCTTCATACAGTATGCATCAATATCGATCCAAACACCATGATGGACTGTTGTTTTTACAGTTGAAGTCGTAAAACACCTAATAAGTAATCAATTCTTTAGTTAAATTGTAATTTCTACATGTACATTTTAGTTAAATAAACTTAAGGGCGGTTTGACTTTAAAAAAGATAAGTCGAAGCTTCAGACTCTTAACGTACATATTTATGACTTGACTACATTCGATTATTCATATTCCTCTCAGATGTACAAACTGGATGTGATTAGGTGATTTGGTGATTTAGGGTTTAATTAAGTTTAGTTTTTAGTTTTACCAAGGAGACAAATTAATAATCAATATATACTTCGAAGAAATTTTATTTACTAATATGTGTGATTATTTATCCTTTAGTCTACACTGAGTGGCAAAAATAAGTATGCACAAGATGAGATGGAATGGTCATGAGGTGAAAATTTGGTACGAAAACACCGCCTCACCCTTTGATACCGATTAAAATGATCTTGGTTCAGCAAAACTTTGTCGTTTATCTAGAAAGCTATAATAATACTATATTCTAGCTTATTATTAGTATAGTGTTATCGTTACATTTATCATCATTATCATATTATAATTTTATATGGTTGTTGGACGACCGGCTATGTCATACAAAATGGATTGTTGGGCTATCAAGAATACACATACGAGAAAGTTGGAGGTATTAGAGATGATGATATTGAGGTGGATGTGCATGTACATAGAGATTGATCGAATAAGAAATGAGTTTTTCGAGAGAATTAAGAAGTTGCATGTATCTCAATAACTCAATAAGATAAAGCAGAATTGATTGGGATGGTATGGCCGGGCACGTGAAAAAGAGACAGGTGATGACTCGTGTGAGAACTATGGAAACCCATAAGTGTGGAGGAGAAAGATAGACCTAAACTGATGGCCGGATTAGGCATGATTTAATTGACTTACACCTCTTAAAAGACACGGTCGGGGATAGGAGCTCTTGAAGACGTTGTATTAGGTTATGGACTATATGGAGAGGGTATGGTTTTAGATCAATTTTGTCATGGGGGTCTTAGCTTTTTTTTTTTTTTTTTGCCTTAGCTTTAGATCGAGACTTGTCTTACTGTTGTTTTAAGAGCATTGGATTAGGGGTCAGGCTCCTTTTGCATGTTTATATGCTTGTTTATGTGTAGCTACATTATTTTGTGTTTCACTGTATGTTAGCAATATTGTACCTTGTGCATGAGTAGAACTCTTGTATGATGATCGGCTATGATGTTCTTTACTACGTGTATTAGAAGCTACTATTTCATACTTAAAAGGAATATTATATTTTAATAATCCCTATTAAATGGTATTGGCCGATAATAATCCCTATTCATTTTATCGCCACTGGCGGTCCAAAATTCAAAAAAGTTGCCCCCCCAATGGTCCCCCGTTAAAAAGGACTTAACGACGTTATATTTTTTTCCGAATTTCAAACTAACTTTTTAGGGGCTATTAATCGGAAGGAAGATACGAGCCGAATGATATAAAACTTAGCTCCAAACAATGATCTAAACGACTTGATTTTGGTTAATTGTAAGTTCAAACACCCGAATTGAAGCATTGCTTCGTCATTTTGAAGCACTGGTTCGAATTAAGTTTTACACTAATCGACTCGTATCCTCCTAACGATCAAAAGCCCTAAAACATTGGTTTGATATTCAGAAAAAACTATAACGCCGTTAAGTCATATTTAACGGGGGACCATTGAGGACCAACTTTTTTTAATTTGTGACCGTCACTGGCAATAAAATGAATATGGATTATTATCGGCCAATACCATTCAATAGGGATTATTAAAATCCAATATTTTTACTTAAAATGATTTTCTTGTTGCTATACTATAGTATAGCATACAAAAAAATAGAAAGAAATTGTTTCGAAATCAATGTCTCAGTTGAAGCACTTTCTCTATTCTATAGGGTACATGTAAAGTTTCTCAAAACCACAATTTTATAGACCGTACAACAGCTTGTAACGGGTGCATTTGTTTCTTTTTCATATGATGTTTAATTATTATTGATATATTTGCATTATAATATTTTTATGATTTTATATTTTATAAATTAGTATATTTTATTACCATTATTATTATATTTATTATTCTTAAAATTATATTATAATATTAGTTATTGTTTTTTTTATCATTGTATTATTATATTATTTTTATTTTTTATCATATCATTATTATCATGATATATTTAATGTTAAAAACTTGAAACATGGATTAGAATGACTGAGATGAAAAATGAATGTATTTCAATGGTTTTGAGATGTGTGAGATGAAATGAAAAAAAAATAAAAATTTAGAACTGACAATATGAAGAATGTATGTGATAATCTTCCCATGGTGTGAGAATGTATGTTATTTGCTTTTACAAAAAGAGTTTGATATTGGAATGGTGAATTTCAATTTTAGTCATGTAGTACACTTACCCACTTGACGAATTGAAGGTTAACCCAACAGTGTACTTAGCCTCCTCGAGTGCCCATTTGAACCTATCTAATTCATGTTTAGAGTACCTCCAGTGGTCTTTAACCATAAGCTCAGATGGTTTAACATCACAAAAAACTGGCATAACCGTCTTCTTAGCCTCCGTAATGCGCGCCAACTCATCCAGACAAAAATAAGATTGACAATACCGTGGAGAAAAAACCACAATCCCGACTTTACATTCGGTGATTGCATTGTCGATTTTTTCTGACAGTTTATCTCCTGGTTTCATAGTTTTGCTGTCCAAGAAAGGCCTTATATTTGCCCGCATGAGATGATTATATAAAAGCCCGACAATGTTCTTCTTGGTGTCGATCCCGCGGTGGTTGATAAACACATCACACCGTAGCTGCCGCCCTAAGGATGCGGTTGGTGGTTTTTGCTGTTGGAGGATGTTGCAGTAGATGCTTCTGGCTGAGGAGATTGATTGTTGCATAGGGTTAGAAAAGATGAGTACGTGAAGTTTTGTAATTTGTACTTTAGTGTGTTTTTATTGTTGGATTGTCTTGTGGAAAATAAATGAGTATTTATAGATCGTCGAACATAAACAAAACATGAACCTTGAATATTTCGAAGACAAATCTTACATGTGAGGGTGGTTCTTGGACTTCAAGAAAATCATGGTAAAGGGTTTGAATATCTGGAATCTTTCGGTATTACAAAGTGTTTGTTAAGGGCCTTCAAACACGGTTCACAAAACAATTTAATTAAAGGCGTACTGAAATCTTTTATGTATTATACTTTTCTACGTCAACAAAATGCAAACTTTATTGTTATTATTATTTTTTTAGTTCTTTTAAAAAGAGTATAGAACGTTGGTTTTCGAAAACTACTAAAAAACAATTCTTTTTGTTCGTCTATAATTAGAGTTATCGCATGAGTATTAGAGTTTTATAGTAATGAACATCACCATATGTAAGTACGTGTAAGGGTGGCAAACCCAATCCAAATGGATTGTTTTGGGTCAAGATGGAAAACTTTAGAAGTAAAATGATAAAAATTCTTCAAGTGGGCCAGGATGGGTTGAAAATATACAAGTGAGTTTCATTTATAGGTTAAAATTGGTCAAAACAAAATATCAAAGTTATCCAAAATTTATCTATTTCAAAATACCCAAACTATCATGTGCGAAACAAAACTTATCTGAAACCCAAAAAACGATCAAAACGAAACAAAAACCCCGAACTGACTAAAACGAAACAAAAACGACCAAAACGAAAAAAAACGAAATGAAACCGAAAAACTGACAAAATCGAAACAAAAAAAGTGAAATGCAACCGAAAAGCTAGCCAAAACTAAACAAAAACACCGAATCGACCAAACTGAAACAAAATTGAATCGAAATAGAAAACCGACCAAAACGAAACAAAAAAACCGATATGAAACCGAAAAGTTGATCAAAACGAAACAAAAAAAGCAAAATGCAACTGAAAAGCAGACCAAAACGAAACAAAAACACCGAACCGACCAAATCAAAACAAAAACACCGAATCGACCGAAACAAAACAAAAAAACCAAAACGAAACTGAACCGACATATAAACAAACGGTAGTGTTTTCAAACACACGTGGGTTGGATTTGAAACCGACAAAATCCGATTATATATTTAAATAACTTTACCTAAACTGCTTAGATCGAATGGCATAACCAAATTTTAAATCTTTTTCTATATTTTTCCTTTAAAAATTTCAATTATAGTTGTTCTGTCTAATCGAATTTTGAATTGCAAAAATTTGAAACTGGATTTGAAATGTGGCATTCGTCGAGTTTCGAACCCGAAAACTCTCCCCGTTTGATTTTTTTTTATTTTTATTATTCGGATATTCGTTGTTTAATAAAAACAACGAATTATTATTTTATTTTATTTCTGTTACCAGTGACTCGATTACAATCATTTGTTAAACAAATTAGTAGAGCTATTAAACTTGTGCAAAAACTACCCCTTAACTGTGTTTTATCTTCACTTGATTAACCAATCAAATCAAACAATGGGGACCAAATTGCAAAAATCCTTTTCTTCTTCCGTTCCTTCATCGGACAACCGGTAACTCCCCCCCCCCTTTTCGTTTGATTCTTGATCCATCAATTAAGCCGGAAATCATGGATTAGGACTTGTATGTTGGTTAACAGATCAAAATGCATATCAATCACAACCTAAATCACGTTATTAAATAACTAATTGTCAATTAATTCAATATTTAGCGAACCGCGGCCTAATGTTCTTCCAAACCCTATATAAACTCGACCAAAACTCAATTAACCCCTCCCCAATACTCTGTATAACATTCCGAATCCAAACCCTAAATCAATTCCAACTCGGTAGCAGCATAAGATCATTTTTATATCACGTTCTTGGCCGTAAACCCTGGATTACCGTTCGCTATAAATTCGTCTTCTCCTCAGGTAATTGAAAGATGGTTACGTATCAGTTTTGATAGAGGAACAAAAGCCCTCTGTCAATCTCAAGTGATAGAGGGCAATTGATCCTCAATTTGGGGTCTAGGTTTCTTAAGGTTTAGGATCGAGTTGGGTTATGTATAAATATTTTTTGTACATCCTTTAAACAGGTTAGTCACCTATCCTAGTAGTATGTACATAATTGATAAGGCTCGGAACTCCCAAAGATCTGGGTTCGACCCCTGGGTGACCTGTTTTGTGATATTATTTGTATTCTTTTTATATTATTTTGTTTATTATTTCCTTGTATTAATATGATAAAAACTAATAGTATTATTACTCGTTTAACAGACCAAACACTGTTATATTCTCAAAATAAATTCTTGTTTTCCGTATATGAATACACACATAAATATATATATTTACACACACACACACATATATATATATAGACACACACCCCCCTCCATATAGGATTAGGTTCCACTACCACAGAATCGATTATTAACATTGGTCAAAATTAAACCTACAATGGTGTGAATGCCAACCGTTGGAAAACATGTTAAACACCGTTATAAAATGAAGAATTTTCCATACACGTTATAAATTAGTAGGATACTAGCGTTATTTATTGAACAGAAATTCATATATGGCTATTTCGTAACCAGCGGGGCTTGCCCCAATGGTCAGGAACATGACGGATGACCCAGATGTCCCGGGTTCGAATCCTGATTCCGACCGAATTTTACCAGAGCATTAAAACATTTCGTGCCTTCGGGCGAGGTGAGCCAACTGGGTTTTATGGGTAACGCCAAGCCAAACTCGGATGCCAGTGTGGATCCCGATCATGTCAACATAGTTGGCCTGAGTGGGGTGGTGGGGCGCAACGTGTTCGCGCAGTGAGATAACTTAACTGTGAAAGTCACCGTTTGAAAAAAAAGATGGCTATTTCGTATTCGGTTCATTAAATATAATGATGTGATATTACATTCGAGGTTCAATTTGGGTAATGTGAGTAATTTATGTATTTTATGTAATATGTGCATTTTGTGTTGTGTAATTTATGTACCTTGTGTAGTATGTGTAATTGGTAATTTATGTAATTTAAGTATTTTGTGGTTGGAAAATTTGTGTAATTGGTGTAGATGCAATTTAGGTAATTTGTGTAGTTTAGATCATTTCTGTAATTTGTGAAAATTTGGGTAATTTATGTATTTTTTATAGTTTAACTAAGTTTTGAGCTTTTGTATGTAATTCACTACATGTGTAGTTTGAGTGATTTATGTAAGTGATGAAAAGACACACGTTAGTGAAATAGTTTTTAAGTATTGGGTAATTGTACTAATGAGTCAAGTTATTCTATAAAGGGTAATAAAATGAGAACTATGAGAAGCCATAAATAATTGACATGTGTCAAGTGGAGACCAAAGAAAAAATGGTATAAAGGCAATTGTACACATTTCCTCTCCACACATGCAAGACACATGTTAATACTCCCATTATTTTAGAATGTTTATAACTTTTTCGTATGATATTTTTTTTTTTTAAAATTCATCATAAAAACAAGCGTTTTTTATCTTTAATATGAGTATGTTTTATGTTATATCAATTTTAAAACAAAAATCACGTCATTGTGTCTTTTCGCACACCATTGTGTCTTTTCACTTATCATTGTGTCTTTTCGCACACCATTGTGTCTTTTCGCTTATAATTGTGTCTTTTTTCGTCACTGTGTCTTTTCGTACACCATTGTGTCTTTTCACTTATCATTGTGTCTTTTTTCGTCATTCTGTCTTTTCGCACACCATTGTGTCTTTTCGCTTATCATTGTGTCTTTTTTCGTCATTGTGTCTTTTTTCGTCATTGTGACTTTTCGCACACCATTGTGTCTTTTCGCTTATAATTGTGTCTTTCACTTATCATTGTGTCTTTTTTTGTCATTGTGTCTTTTCGCACACCATTGTGTCTTTTCGCTTATCATTGTGTCTTTTCGTCATTCTGTCTTTTCGCACACCATCGTGTCTTTTCGCACACCATTGTGTCTTTTCGCTTATAAGTGTATCTTTTTTCGTCACTGTGTCTTTTCGTACACCATTGTGTCTTTTCACTTATCATTGTGTCTTTTTTCGTCATTGTGTCTTTTCGCACACCATTGTGTCTTTTCACTTATCCTTGTGTCTTTTTTCGTCATTGTGTCTTTTCGCACACCATTGTGTCTTTTTTCGCCATTGTGTCTTTTCGCGCACAATTGTGTTTTTTTCCGCACACCATTGTCTTTTCGCACACCATTGTGTCTTTTTGCTTATTATTGTGTCTTTTTTCGTCATTGTGTTTTTTTGTTATTGTGTCTTTCAAGTCATCATTATATTTTTTTAAATACTAATAACACCATTGTGTAATAATAATATGTAATAATAATTATAAAATACAACAAATTATCCAATAAATAAAACACAATGATTAATACATGTTACACAATAACTTGAAACGTAAAACACAATGGTGAATACGTATAATGCAATGACCTAAAACGTATGACACAATGGTGAATACGTAAAACCCAATGGCCTAAAACGTAAGACACAATGGTGAATATATACAGCACAATGACTTGAAACGTAAAACACAATGGAAACAACATATTACACAATGACACAATGAACAACAAAAAAACACAATTAAAAAACCCATTAATTTTTTTATTTTTATATAACAATATGATACTCATATTAAAGATAAAAAAACGCTTATTACTATGGTTAATTTTTTTTAAAAAATAATGTCGTATGAAAAAGTTATGGATATTTTAAAATGATAGGGGAATTGGCATGTGCTTTGCATGTGGAGAGAGAAAGTCAACAAAGGTTTGTTATTACCTTCATGCCCTTTTCATCAATTTTTATTTATTAAATTAATCTCAGCCATTCAAATATAAAATCAATGGACTGGATTCCTTCTCACCATTCTCATTTTTTTTGTCCTTTGTATTTTAACTTTACCCTTGACTAATTAGGTAATTTTGGTTAATAAATAAATTTGTATTAAATAAGGAATATATAAATATATTAGCACTTTCATTTTCTTAATTAAAAGCCTTTTTTTTAAATTTGTCAATTTTTTTTGTTAAAAAAGTCTGAATTTATTAACGGTTACAATTTTTAAAATATATTTAGTATCGTAATAAGTATTAATATGTTTGATAAAAAAAACCTGACTTATTTTTATTATTTAACAATCTTAATATTGTGTTAATAAAAAAAGATGATTTGAAAGGATTTGTTATGTTTTTACTTAAATATGAAAAAAGTGAATGGTTATTTTACATAAATATCCTTTCATCGTTAAATATTTTTTCATTTTCTATCCTCTCTGAATTTTAAATTCTAGATTAATGACAAGCACAAAAAAGCAAACATTTAATTAAATATGTGATCACAATTGAGTTCTCAAAGTTTTTACAATTCAACTAGTTATTAAAATATCACTCCCATATATATATATATATATTAGACGGGTGCCCGCGCGATGCGACGCTGAACAAAAATCATAGTAATCATGTAACAGTTGTGGATGTTTGAACCAATCATCACTTTTGGTCAGGCGGTTTCTGAATGTTCAAACCATAGCAAACGGTTTGGTTTATGGTTTATACAGAAAATTGGCCATATAAAACCGGATCGCGCGGTAGACTTAGTATTGAAGCTCAATGCGTGAACCAAACCATTAGTAACGATTTAGTTTAAAGTTTCAACGGTTCAGTTTCAGTTCTCAACAACAAAAAATAAAACCAACAGTTTGGTGTAACATCCTGCTTTTGATAATAAATAAAAGGAAATGTGTTTGTTTAAAAGTGTGATAATATTTAATTAAGTTAGATAAAATAATAGAGTGTGAGCTTGATTAATGAAAGATGGAATAATGGATGAAGATGGGCTTTAGGTCCCCGGGCTTAAGAGAGTATAAATACTCCTTAAACCTCCCTAGAACTCTAAAATCTCTCATTCTTATCCATAAGCCTCCTTACATACTCAAAACACACACACAAACACTCTCAACCTTACGGCCGAGATTCGAAATCCAAGAACCAAGCTTAGATTTATTTAGATCTTTAGCTGATCAAGCAAGAACAAGTCCGTAGCTATACAAGAAGCTAACCCGTAGCTTAACATACGTCAAAAGGTATGTTTTATGTATAAAGATTGTGTTTAAAGAACGGTTTGTCCGAAGACTTGGTACTAAGGCAAATCGGGTATTTTTATGCCATAAAAATATAAAGTTGATGTTAATAGTGGACTTAATGGACTCGTTAGTATAAACGGTTCATATAATAACACTAGATCTAGCTTAAACGAGTTTGAAATCAATAAAGGTGTAAACTTTATTGATAAGTAAGCTAGATATTGGTTTAAGATAGAAAGGAAAACATTTAGGAGATGATACAACATTGAAAAATGAGAACGGGTGTTAATATATGAGGTAATAATGATGACAAAGGTGTTAATACCCTACAGTGGGTATATTTGAATGAAAATCAAGCATTCGATTAGAAAAGAGATGAAAGAAGGAAAAAGGTGCAGATACCATTTGAATTGAACAAAGGGTCCATTCGAATAGAATGTTTGAATCGAACAAAGGGTTCATTCGAATAGAATGTCTGAATCGAACAGAGGGTTCATTCGAATAGAGGTTGATTTGAATGAAGGGTTCATTCGAATAGAGGGTTGATTCGAATGGAGGGTCCATTCGAATGGGAGTTTGATTCGAACTGATGTTTCATTCGAATAGAAGGTCCATTCGAATAGAAGGTACATTCGAATAGAATCTGCCATTCAAATAGAATGTCCATTCGAATAGAATCTACCATTCGAATAGAAGACTCATTCGATTAGAACTAAGAATTCGATTAGATTAATCCAGACTTAGAATTTTCTGATGAACTTTTGGTAGACCCCGCTAGGGACTGCCGCCCCTAGAACTCCGCTGCCAGGGGCGTTGCCCCCAGACCCACCCCCGTTCGTTGAGGGTTATATTAAACTAAAAATACGATATGGGTAGTGATAGTTAATTGCTACGTGTAATTGTTATACATTTAGTCGCGCCCAGTTAAAGAGAGGAGTTACCATTAACTCGGAAATGAACCGAATTCAGGTGAGTTTCTAGCCCCATTTACTTGTTATGTTTTCGGTGATGTGTGCATACTCGATGCGATTAGTTAATACACTTACCTTAAGTGGTAAGTTTATGCCATGTGAATGTTTATGAATGATGTATGTATGATATATGAATGCTTATGAATGATGTATGTATGATATGTGAATGGTATTGAAAAGATTAAGAGTATGCATGAAAGTATATAAATATAAAAGAAAAGGAAGGTATGTATGAATTGACGGTAAGAGGGTGGCAGACCCTAATAATATCTAGAAGGATGGTGGCAGACCCTAATAATATCTGTGAGGTTACAGGGCGAAAGGCTCTTTAAAACGTATAAGTATGTATGTAATGTAAGATAAATTATAAAAGTATGAAAGTAAGAATGAAGGAATATACTTATGTATGTACGGAAGAAAGAAATAACAGGTTAACTAACTAATATGTATCTTCGGATACGTATAAGAAAGTATGTGAATTTATTGTATGTTACCTGTGTCACACCCCGGGCGTATGACACATATTTTGGTACCACATTTGTAAATAAATCAGAGTTACGTGTTTAAAACGGAAGTTATATTTATGTGGATTTAAATATTATTATTTACAAGTCAAAAGACAGGATTATAAAATACACGTTTAAAGTATGACTTGTTTATACAAAAGGTTACTTGTTTATGTTAAACCACCATTACATATTTTATATTAACAAAATGATCCGAGCCATCGGATATCAAAGCACTTCGAGCATTCCAAGCTCCTAATCTTGATTACTTGCAAAATGTTTAGAAAATACGTCAGCAACACATGCTGGTGAATAAGCTGACGCATAAAATATTTTCTTTTACTTGATTATCCCTCGAGACATAACTTAGGTCCGGCCCATCGTGTCTTAGGAATAATAAAGCTTTAAAACAAAACAAAACACCCCAGCAAACACCGCAACGTTCAACATTACTTATGTACCATACGTATACACATGATTAGTCTCACACAGACGTAACTTAGGTCCGACCCATCGTGGCAGAGGTCATGACCAGGTGTGGTGCGGTGTGTCCACCGACTTTTTACCACATATGTAAGGATCCAAACAAACATACATGACAACCTGAGGGCTAGCGATTACTTTTGATTATAATGTTTTAGAGATACGTAATCTCATGTAATTCATTTCATTTATTTGACTCGAGTAAACAAGTTTATAAAGTTGAGCGTATTCACCTTTCTTTTAAAATGATCAACTTCAATACACTGACCGGTTCTTCTTTTCTTTGCTATCTCACACCTATAGTACGAGTATAAATTTTTATTGTCGGATCATTAGTCCGGCTTAATACCTTTAGTCTCTTTTTATAATCTTTACCTCGATTATATTTTCTTTATGAACCTTTAGTTCAAAACATCTTTTCTTTACTTTAAACCTTTAGTTTAGAAGTATATTTTCTTTCTTTTCTTTTATAAGTTAACTCTTTAATTTAACTTATTTACTTTTCTTTTCTTTTACAAGATAAACCTTTAGTTTTACTTGTTTTACTTTTCTTAAAATACTACGTTTCTTTTTCTTTAAGAAACGTATACTTTTATTTTACTTATTATCTAAGAATAACAATAACTTAGATAATATTTATAACAAAGAATTATATCATATTATATTCACGTTTCTTTCTTTTATATTCTTTTTATGTTTTCTTTTGTTTATTTTGAAGTATCGAGTATATCCTCGACTTAGGGTTTTAAGCCTTTCATTATTTTATTATTATTTTATTCGAGCATTATGCCTACCTTGCTTGGCTTATATTAACCCTAGACACTTAAGTAGCACTTCGACGCCGTCACATTTCTTGAACTTCTTTATCAACACCTTCCTTTGCACGCGAATCAAGACACTTCAATATTTGCAGAACGTACTTAGAGATGGTCGTCGAGTTGTCTCGGAATGACATGACCTTCAATATAACTTCTTCGGCACTTTGGGATGTTGTTGGTTAAATGTCACAAAACACGAAGGATGTTTTTAGAGAGAGAAAGTGTTATGAAATTTTGGTGTGAGAAATGAGAAACCCGAACTTGCTATTTATAGACAAAATCTGGGACCCATGGCGATACGCGATGGCCCATTGATTTTTCCGTCGCGTATCGCGATGTAGGTATGCGCAGCCACCACTAGGGTTGCCACGTGGCGGACGCAGTGCCACATGGTGACACATGGCGGAGGATATGCCACATGTGGACACGTGGCGAGACACGTTTCTCGTTATCAGACTAGCCCATCGCGATACGCGATGGAGTTGGTTCTAAGACCGTTGCGTATCACGATCGGTCAAGAAATCAGATTTTTATTTTTAACCCTGGAGTTTAGTACTATCCTTTTTGGTCCTTTTTCTTTGACACTTAGCACTTTTGGTCCGAAACTTTCGTGATGTTACATCCTCCACTTTAGAATGAATCTCGTCCGCGAGATTCGCTCCTAGATTAAGTGAGGGTACTTTTTCTTCATTTCGGATTCAAGTTACCAAGTGTATTCGGGGCCTCTTCGTGAGTACCACTTTACTTTCACAATTTTCAGAGTTCGTCTCTCAAGTTTCTTTGTTTTTGAATCTTCGATTTGTATTGGTCGTTCTATGAATTTTAGATTTTCATTTATTTCAACGTCTTTTAATGGCATAGACAAAGATTCATCAGCTAGACATTTTCGCAGATTAGAGACGTGGAATACATCGTGTATCCCATTCATTTCTTCAGGTAGTCGCAAACGGTACGCGACGGTACCAATTCTCTCGAGTATTTCAAAAGGTCCAACGAAGCGTGGACTTAACTTTCCTTTCTTACCAAAGCGAACAACACCTTCCCATGGCGAGACTTTCAATAGAACTCTATCACCTACGTTGAATTCAAACGGCTAACGACGGACATCGACGTAACTCTTTTGGCGGTCGCGTGCCGTCTTATGTTGTTCTCGGATTTGTAAGACTCTTTCGGTGGTTTCTTGGACTATCTCGGGTCCAGACAATTGATTATCTCCAGTTTCAGACCCGCATACCGATGTTCTACATTTACGATCATACAACGCTTCGAACGGAGCGGCTTGAATACTTGTGTGATAGCTGTTATTGTACGAAAATTCCATTAGGGGAAGATGTTCGTCCAAACTTCCGCCTAAGTCAATCACACAAGCGCAGAGCATATTTGTTGGTGCATAATGTCAGTAGTTCATAGTCTAGTGTCTGTAATCGAGTCTGTAATGATTAATTATGTTTTATATGTTTTAAGCGAAGTTACTAACAAGTTCGCTGTTTAGGCGAACTTGTTAGTCAAGCGAAGTTATGGACAACTTCGCCTGAACATGCCAGGCGAAGTTGTCATGTATTTATATAGGTTACGGCTTAGCTTAGAAAAAGAGTTGAAGTGATCATTATCGAAGTTACGAGAGCTGTAACGTGAGGACGAGAGTTCGTGTCTGTAATAGTGATATTGTATCACGTTTTTTGGTTATAATATAACGTGTTTGTTTATCGTATCGTGTTTGATCTATTCGTGTCTTCTACGCTCGTAACGACCTACGCAGGGATTCCGCACCTACATAGATCGAGATATCTCGTGTTGATCCATCCAGGGAACCTACAATTGGTATCAGAGCAGTTGCTCGATTGTGTGGTTCGGGATATTCACGCGGGTGTAGAAATCGTCCCGTTTCGACTATTCGCGGGACGTGTTTTCTGTGTTTTTGTGTCATTCTTACCTCCTACCATCGTATTCAACCCTTTACACCGTCAAAAACCTCGAAACACCCAGAAATCAGATCTGCAGAAACTTCGTGTTCATCAGGCGAAGTTGCCGTCACTGTTCGTAGGGTTTCGGCGAAGATATAAGGTTAAGCGAAGTTATCCACAACTTCGCCTACCTTCTCAAGTTCGCCTAACTCAAGCGAAGTTCTCTACAACTCCGCCTACCTCCTAAGTTCGCTTACCTCAAGCGAAGTTAAGAATCAGCGAAGTTCTTCAGCGAAGTTAAGACTTAAGCGAAGTTATCCGTAACTTCGCCTACAGTACTTTAAAAAAAAAATAAATAAATAAAATTCGGGTTTCTTAGTTTTTGAGAAAGATGTCGTCAATTAACATCTCAGATTTAGTTAAGATGGAAGTAGAAGCAGGGTCAGCTACTAAGGCCCCAAAGTTGCTTAAAGGAACTGACTTCGTTGCTTGGAAGGATCGGTTCGAACAATATGTCATGTACCAGGATGCGAAAATGTGGGTATGCATCCAGGATGGTTATATTCCACCAACTATGGAGTACGAAGGTCGTGATCAGATCAAGAAGTACAGCAAAATGGAAGATGAAGAGAAAAAGATGTATGAGGCCGAGAGCAAGGCTCATGCTGCTATCACTATGGCTCTTCCACAAGAGATCCTTCATACGTTTAGAAAGTACAAGACAGCAAGAGAGCTTTGGGAAGCTCTTGAGAACCTGTTTGAAGGAAATGTGGGAATCCGTGCTTCGAAGATCAAATTGCTCAAAACCCAGTTCTCAGTCTTCAAGTATTTGAAGAATGAATCTCTAGATGATATCATCACCCGATATTATCATCTGATGACTGAACTGAGCAACTATTCAATTTCTTACCAAGAAGAAGAGATAGTTGAGAAGCTTCTTGATGCTCTCCCACCAAAATGGGAGATGTACACGGTACTGATGAGGGAAGACAAAGACTTTCCCCAATATGATCTGGAAACGGCAGTCAACAAGCTCCGAACCTTTGAGCTTAACATGGTTAGAAAGGAGACACCTACGGATCAGGTTCAAGATCCAGGTATGTATGGTGCTAAAGTCAACTCTAGCTCAGGTTCGAAGACTGAATCAGCTGCCTACTACTCGAAGGGAGAGTCGGGTGCCAACTCATCACATGAGGGGCATGTGTCAGTCAACACGAATGGTGATGTTTGCTTTGTAGCAGGTGGATCTAGTGCTTCTAAACCGCAAGCAAGCAAGAGTAGTTGCTCTCCAAGTATTCCTAGCAACAACTACTCTAAGATGCCTATAAGTGTCAAATCTGCTGAAGAGCAGTTTGCTCTCTATGCTTCTTTTATTGCTTCCTATGAGAACTACATTCAGGGGAAGATTGTTGATCCAGCTATGTTGGATGAAGACTATGACCAGATTGATGCTGATGATATGGAAGAAATGGATCTGCAATGGCAGATGGCTATGATCGTGAGAAGAGTGAAACGGTTTATGAAAAAGACCGGAAGAAAGTTTGTCGGTGGAAGGCCAGGGTTTGACAAGACGAAGGTAAGATGCTACAACTGTCAGCAAAACGGCCACTTTGCTAAGGAGTGCAGAAATGAGCGTGTAGAACGTGGTCAAGGCAAGTCTACACAGCATAATGGGGGTAGTAAAGATTATAGTGATATGATTTCCAGAGAAGATGGTGAATACAACTGGAACCTGCATTCTGAAGAAACTTTCGAACAGGCCAATTTGGCGAAGGTTGAAACTGAAGGAAATGAGAAGGTTACCGGAGAAGAAAAAGCTCTCATGGCAGATGTTAAAGACCAGCTCTCCGAGGTATGTTCTAAACCTACTTGTTCTAAATGTGAAAACTTGTCTGAGCAATTAGCAACTATAACTGATCAGTATGTTAGTTTGGATGCTGAGTTTAAAACTCTAAAAGAAGATCATCATTTTACAAAAGCAAGAGAAAATAGCTATAAAGTTAAAATAAAAGCTTGTGAAAAAGATATTAAAAGTCTAAAAGCAAAACTTGCTGAAAAAATTCAAGTGATTGATCTAAGCTATGAAGTTTTCGAAGAAAAAACCAAACTAATAGCTGAAAGAGAAAAACAGATTGCTGATCACCAGGTGAAAGTGGTGGAACTGAATAGAAAACTTGAGCAGTTCAGAAATTCCTCTGCTATTCTTGATCACCTTGTTAGTGATCAAGGTTCCTCAGTTAAGAGGGGAGGAATTGGCTATCATGAGGTTCCACCACCTTATAATCACAATTACACTTTTAATCCTAGTGTTCAGAAATCTGTTGACTTTGAGGTTGTTCAGACAGTTCCAATTAAAGTAACTAGTAAAGAACCAGATGTTAGTAGAGGCGAAACAAGTTCGCCTGTTTCAAGTGTTAAAATTTCTGATCCGAGTCCAGTCTCATCAAGTTCGGATAAGTCATCCGAGCCTGGTAAGGCAAAAGAGGAGGCGGTATTGCCAGATAGTGGAGAGAAAGATAAAACAACTAAAAAGAGTTCTCCGCTAAACCCGTATGTCCCACCTTATGTGAGACAAACAGGCGGTAATAATGCCTCGACATCTAAAACACCTGTTGATAAAAAGGTTGAACATAGGTGTTGTTTTAGGTGTAATCAATTAGGGCACCTAGTTGCAGATTGCCCTCTGAAGCAGAAATTCAGAGGTGTGAGGCCTTTAAAATCTGAGAAAAGAGCTAACAGTAATCATTTTAATGATAAAACTGAAAACCCATTGAATTTCAGAAAATGGACTAATCCAGGTTTTCAAAGAAATAGATCTCAGTTTTTCACTGGTAACACCCAAACCATAACTAATAATTCATTTAATTCAAGACGGTTTGGATGGCCTCATAGACAATCCACAAGAAGGTATCCTGTTAGGACTCACAGAAATGATTATGATACTAACTTTGGACAGCCAAGGTACGGGATGTATCGACCCAAGACCAATCGGTCTTGGGTCCCCAGATTTTAACTCTCTGCTTTAATCGTGCAGGAACAGTTGAACATGGCTGCCAATAATCTTTGGGTTGTGGATAGCGGCTGTTCCCGGCACATGACGGGTAACAAATTCTTGTTACACGATTTGAAACCTGTTCAAGGAGGGAGAGTGAGCTTTGCTGGAGAAAGTGGAGGCAAGATTACAGGAATGGGAATGGTGTCTAATGGAAAGATGACTCTAGAGAAAGTAAACTTTGTCGAAGAATTGAAGCACAATCTGCTGAGTGTGTCGCAGATCTGTGATAAGGAGTACACCGTACATTTTACAAAGAATGAGGCGATTGTGTTACATCCTGGTTTTCAGATACCAGAGGAGTGGATTGTGATGAAGGCTCCACGTGAGAGGAATACGTATATTATGGATATGAGGTCGACTGAAATGGCCACGGAAGAATCATGCCTTATGACAAAAGCGAGCGAATCGGAGTCCGAATTGTGGCATAGGAGAATGGGGCACATTCATCTTCGGAAGATGAACCACATTGTCAAGAATGGACTTGTGCTGGGCGTTCCCTTGAAAAGTTTCAACTTTGAAGACAAATGTCTAGCGTGCAAGAAGGGAAAGCAGCACAAGAAATCACATCACACCAAGAAGGTCAATTCTATTGTCAGTACTCTAGAATTGCTTCACATGGATCTCTTCGGTCCCGTGAATGCAAAAAGTCTAGGAGGTACTTCTTATTGCTTGGTGATCACTGATGATTACTCACGATATTCGTGGGTATATTTCCTGAAATCAAAAGATGAAACGGCTCAGATGGTGAAGAATTTGATTACCAAAGTTGAGAACGTTATGGATAAAAGGGTTAAGTTCATCAGGAGTGACAATGGAACTGAGTTCAAAAATTTTGAGATGGAGATCTTCTGCCTTCAGAAAGGGATTGAACACCAATACAGCGCTCCGTATACACCGCAACAGAATGGAGTGGCTGAAAGGAAGAATAGAACGTTAATTGAAGGAGCCAGAACTATGCTGGCTGATTCGAAGCTACCTGTGGTGTTTTGGGCTGAAGCTGTTGCTACAGCCTGCTATATCCTGAATAGAGTCTTGACTGTTAAAAGACTTAATAAAACGTGTTATGAGCTTATGCATGGGAGGAAGCCCAACTTGAGTGGTCTTGAACCATTCGGGTCCCCTTGTTCGATTTTAAAAACAAATTCTAAATTTGGTGAAGTAGCCGATGAAGGAATCTTAGTCGGTTATGTTGTTGGGACTCCCAACAGACGTGTCTTTAATACATCGACCGGCAAGGTTGAGGTGGTGTGTAACACCGATATCACATGTTACCAACCGCCAAAACCAAGCAACGGACCTGCTGAGTTTTTCGACTATGATAGACTTTTTAAGTCCTTTAACATACCTTATTTGGATAGTGCAGAACTAGAAGAAAGTGTTGCTACGAAGATGATCCTTGATGAGGAAGAAAATCTAGTGCAACGACAGCTGTTTGATAAATGTCAACCTTCCTCATCAAATGCTATCGATACCCCTGCTGCCTCTCCTGAAGAAGAATTTTTCAATCCGTTTCACTCTCAGCAAGAAACAACCATTGACGAGCTCTCTTCTAACTTGGAAGACAATTTGCATGTCGGTTCTGTTCCGACCACGAGAATTCATAAAGATCACCCTTTGGAGAATGTGATTGGTGATGTGTCCTCCGGTGTACAAACAAGACGTAGCTTGAATGAGCACACCTGTGTTTACACAAGCATTAAGGAGACAGGCATAATCAACGAATGCTTGTACACCTGCTTTATCAGCCAGATTGAACCAAAGAATTATCAAATGGCTCTAAAGGACAGCTCGTGGGTCGAAGCCATGCAAGAAGAGCTGGCTCAATTCAAGAAAATGGAAGTTTGGACTTTGGTTGCAAAACCAAAGAATGTGCATGCGATAGGCACAAAATGGGTTTTTAAGTGCAAGAGAGATGAGAAAGGGATTATTATAAGAAACAAGGCGAGGCTAGTCGTTAAAGGTTTTAATCAACAAGAGGGGATTGATTATAATGAAGTGTTCGCTCCTGTGGCAAGATTGGAAGCCATTAGATTGTTTTTGGCATTTGCTGCTTATAAGAAGATGAAGGTATTTCAGTTAGACGTGAAAAGTGCGTTCCTAAATGGGAAAGTTGATGAGGTTGTGTACGTTGAGCAACCTCCGGGTTTTCCTGACCCAGACTTTCCAGACCACGTGTACAAGTTAAGCAAGGCGTTGTATGGACTACATCAGGCACCTCGTGCCTGGTACTCAACCTTATCAGATTACTTGCTTGAAAATGGGTTTGAAAGAGGGAAGATAGATAGCACGTTGTTCTTCAAGAGAGAAGGAAGCGACTTACTGCTGGTGCAAGTCTACGTGGATGAAATTATCTTTGCTGCATCAAAAGTCTCCATGTGTCAGGAGTTTGAGGCCGTCATGAAGAAAAGGTTTGAAATGAGTGCTACGGGTGAACTAACTTTCTTTTTAGGATTGCAGGTTGATCAGAAGAAGGATGGGATGTTCATTCATCAGACCAAGTATGTCCATGATGTGCTCAAACGCTTCAAGATGGAGGACAGCACTCCATTCGATACTCCAGTCTGCGTCAATCACAAATTGGGTGCTGAGACAGACAATGACGCAGATGTGGACCCAACCCAATATCGGGCTATTATAGGTTCTTTAATGTACTTAACTGCTTCTAGGCCTGATATAATGTTTGCTGTTTGTCTTTGTGCACGCTTTCAGGCAAACCCAAAAGAATCTCATTTGAAGGGTGCGAAGAGGATACTGCGGTATCTCAAGGGCAAGCCGAAGCTGGGGTTGTGGTACCCGAGAGGAGGAGACTTGGAGTTGGTAGCTTACACAGATTCTGATTATGGAGGGTGCAATCAGAGTCGAAAGTCAACTACTGGAGGATGTCAGTTTCTAGGAGGCAGATTAGTGTCCTGGCATTGCAAGAAGCAGACATCAGTCGCCATTTCAACATGTGAGGCAGAATACATGGCAGCATCCAACTGCTGCTCCCAGGTTCTGTGGATTCAACAACAGTTGCGCGACTATGGTCTGAATTTCTCACTTACTCCTATTTGCATTGATAACACAGCTGCTATCTCAGTAACTAACAATCCCGTGAGGCACAGTAAAACTAAACATATTGACATACGTCATCATTATATACGGGATTGTGCTGAGAAGAAACTGATTGTGCTTGAAAAGGTGGATACGCTTGATAATTTCGCTGATTTATATACTAAAGCGTTTGACAAATCAAGATTTCAAAACCTTGTTGAGTTGAATGGGATGATCAATCCCGAGTAACCATGCTTTTTGTGCATATTAAAAAAAAAAAAAAAAAAAAAAAAAACGTCACTATCGCTTAGAACAATGTCGGTTACCTCAGTTTGATGGACATGTCTTAGGATATGTTTGGTCCTCATTTCTACTTGTAGAATATGAGGATAGCCATTAACCAGACGACTGAAAGTGACCGGGGCGGTTTATAATGAGTTTTCATTCTTTCGCTTAAAATTAGTCGATCATACTTAGTTAGAAGGACACATACTAGTATGTGGTCGGTCCAGCTGATCCATTGGATCTTCGGGATAGCCGTTGACCTGAAGACTTTGATTTGGTCGGGGCGATAGAAGTTAAATTTTTCTTTAAGGGAAATGAAATTATTTTTCAAGTCTACTACTTCGTAAGAAGTTCTGTTACTATGTTTTAACAGAAAATTGATCCAACCTTGGAAAATGATAGATTTACTGATTCTGTGTGCTTAACTAGTGAATTTATTAGGCTTAAAAGGCTTTAGAACAGTCATTGTATGTCATGGTAGCTTTTTATGGTGCGTAAAAGTAGAAGTGATACAAACTAAATCTACTCGATTTTACGTGGAAACTCCTTAAGAGTTTTGCATGTCTTCATATATATCTTTCCGAATGATAGGCAGAAAAGCGATTACCCAGTCATACACGAGCCCGTAAATGTTCTGATTCCCGTAAAGATAGTGTGTGAAGAAACTGCAGTGATCCAGATTCGGGACTTGCAGTTGTTTACTACTCTGAAGTCTATGTAAATGTTTATTCAAATAAAAAAAAAAAAAAAAAAAACCTTATGAGTTATTGAAACATTCTAGAGCTGACAATGTCAAGACTTCTCAATCATGGAGTAAGAAAGTGAACGGGAAGCAGATGAAGAGTACTTACAAACTTAATCAGACACTATGGGTCGAGGTCAATTCGGGGTGACTTGGGGAAAGCCAAATACGCTTTGAGAATAGATAGGAGGCATCATAATCTCTGAGTTGTTGCCCACTTAATTTTTGAGCTTAATTGAACTTAACTCGTATCACAGAAACAATGAAAACCATCTTAAGTTATTTACCTGCTTACAACCTGTTTCTTTATGTCATAATACAGCTAAACACGGATCTATGTGACAGTCACGTAATTAGTATGATTTCTGTTCGGATCTTTTCTAAAACGTAGTAGTCCCTGTCTAGACTGAAATTTGATCCCTTGTACTTTAATTTTTAAAAGTTTTTCGTACTTAGGTAGTTTATGATTTTATAACTGGTTACTTGGACTTGATCGTGTCATTTAATTCTTTAAGGAAGTTTTAAAACTTAATTGCAAAATGTTCAAATTATAGGGGTTGATTTTGAAAAAATTTGATATATCGGCGAACTTGTGAATAACTTCGCCCTAGGCGAAGTTATCCACAACTTCGCCTGTATAAATCCGCTCCTATATAAAGGAATTTTTAAGGTCAACAGTTTATTATTTTCTGATTTCAGCGAACTTATCCTCTGATATTTTCAGCGAACTTATCCGATTAACCAGCGAACTTGTCTTTCTATTTCATCTTTGTTTTTTTTTCTCAGTTTCCGTTATCGATTCAAGGTTCGTAGTGTCGTCATAGCTAATAATCTTTGTCATTGGTGTTTTATCAAAGGTCGTTTAGACCGGTTTCATGACCTCAGTCGGTCGGCCATTATTAACCGTTTTTTTCAAACTTGTTTTTACGTGGTTGTGAACAACCTGAACGTCTAGACCATCATAAAATCGAGTTTTACGGAGTCCACAATCGTTAAATTCACCAACTGCACGTCGTTTCGTAAACCTAACAGTCGCCGTTTCAGATTCAGGCGAACTTAAGGATTAGGCGAAGTTATCCGCAACTTCGCCTGAGGTTTAACTTCGCCTGAGGCGATGTTGTGGTGAGGCGAATTTATCATTAACTTCGCCTGGACCTTTTTACGTATTAGTTATTAGACGAACTTAAAGATGAAGCGAAGTTGTTCCCAACTTCGCCCCACCTTTAACTTCGCCTATACAGATTTTATCACAACTTCGCTCATGGTAACAAGCGAACTTGTGTTATGCTTTAACGTTTATCTAACTTGGTTCGTTTGTTGCAGATATGGTTGCTATTGCTGGAGTTGGTGGTGCAGGCGGTGATGATGGAGGAGATAATCAAAGGTAGTTCTTCCCGGGTCATAATATGTATATTACGTTAGACCCAGATGCGAGTGGTGTGGAGGATTACCGCGAAATCATCACTTTCCTCCTTCGCTCGCGGATATTCCACGCGATCACAACTACTCTGCCGATATCCTTACCCAATATTGAGGATTTTTGGCAAACGGTGGAATACGATTGCCGCGTTGAGCCCCCGGTTATGCGAGCAACCGTCAACAATCAAGAAGTTCAGTTCTCTTCTGAACAAATCCGGGCGGCTTTACGTTTCGGGAATGAGACCAGGGATGACCCGACGGATTTTGTGGCTCCTTTCCGAGATGGAGCGTTTTTACGAATGGGCTATTCGGGCCCGTTGGGCGATACACAAAGAAGGAAGGGTTTCCAACTCGATCAGTGGCGCTTCCTCATGCACGTAATGATTGTCTGCATGTCTGGGAGGAAGGCTGGTACTGACGGGATGGGTGCGACCATGCAGTCGGTGATGACTGCTCTGACTTATAACAAACGTTATAGCTTCAGTCAGATGGTCTTCTATGAGATCGATAGACAAAGACAGGCAGTGGCGCGTGAGAGGTTCATTATGTATCCAAGATTCATCCAGATGATCTTGAACTATGTGGCTCCAAATCTACCTCAGCGCCGCCCGATCAGATACGTGGAGAGTGTGAACAAACGTATCTTCGCTCAGTGCAGGACATCGAGCGCGAGGAGCAAACCTGCGCTCCGTCCCAGGCATACTCCACTCTTTGGGTATTTAATCAACCCGGAGTATGTTCCTGCCAATGGGGACGAGTTCAGAGACCCTCAACCACAACAGGCAGGAGCACCTCAACATATACCTGCTGCGCCTGTTGTGTCACTAGAGGAGAACATAGACCTTGATGAAGTGTTTGGAGGTCAAGGGTACTTCGATATGGACCGAGTTGATTCTCAAGAAGATGTACAGGTCTCGGTAGCACAAGTTTCGAGGGTGGATGTTACTAGAGCAGCTACGACGGTGGCTGACTCAGATTTTGATGATGTAATGGATGAGGCAAGACGTATGATGGTAACTCGAGAAAGAACGTATGGGAAGAGAAAGAGGACAGATGACGACAGTGAGTCAGAAGAAGAAGAAGACATTCATAAGTTGATCAGACGTTCAAGAATGGACAGGACAGGTGCAGGTATGGGAGCAGGTGAGAGTTCCAGAGTCGTACGTTTCGCTCCACCCGCACTGTCCGGTATGTCAATTGTCCCTACACCATTACAGGTTACAAGTTCAAGCGCCACGGATGTACCCGTGGTGGCTACATCGTCATCATCTGTTGGCCTCCCATCTATCACTACTTTCCAGCTGACGACTCCGGAGATTGTGGCTTTACCACCTCCAACTCTTACTCCTTCAGAGGTGGTTGCACAATTTGTTGAGTCGACAGTCGTTGCAACTGCAGGGTTATCAGGTATGATACCACCTGCGGTTACGCCTGCTTCTGATGTCCCGGTTTCATTCAAAATCCCTCCTCAGTATACCCAAGACATATCTCACATGAGGTTCGATTTAGATGCAACCCTATCAGACTCGGAAAGAATAGCTGCACTAGAGCGGGTCGTGGCAGAGCAATCTAGGATAAATCTTATCCAGACCCAGGCTATTCAGCGCCTAGTAGCAGAAAATCAACTACAGTCGTCCCTCCTGGTTGAACATGGAAAAATTGTAGATGCTATGAAGGAGTTCTTGGCATCTCAGGGGGAGACGAGCTGTAAAGGCGACGAGCTCAGGACAAAGAAGAAGAATGACAGAGACGATGATCCCAATGCATCGAAAGGTGCAGGTGGTGAGTTGCCAAGAACTACTCAAGCTCTTGGGACAACCACAGCTCAGGGGGAGTCTGCAAGCGCAGCTGGCGGTTCTGGTGGTGATGAGGTGGTGATGGTAGATGACGAGGAGATGGGAGATGATGTGATCGATGCCTTGAAGGAATTAGATGATGATATGTTAGATGATGAGTTTATGTGTGAAGATGATGTTCTACCAGTCGAAGAGATTGAAAAGATTGGTGCTGAAATAGTGATTGAAGATGATGTTGAAGAGGGTGAAATAGTTGAGGAGAATGTTGAACACGAGATCCTTGAAGTTGAAAAGTCAGATGTATGTCAAGATACAGTAGATGATGATACAGAATGGGAGGAGCAGCCTAGATGGAAGGAAGGCTATGCTCATTGGTTTATCAAAACTAAGAAGCCTGCTGTTCCAACCATGTTCAAGAAAAGTTATAATATCAAAGGCTATGCTGAATCAAAGAAAGGAATTATCTGTTGGCTATATGATGAATAGTTAAAAGTGTTCGTGGTGAAAAGATATGATGGGATCCAATACTTTAAGAGGACGTTGAGATCTCTCAATACATTGCCTGAATGTGAGGTAAAGGATTTGGCTAGATTGGGGTTGATTAATAGAAGCGATGACAACATGGCGAGAGTTATTGGGAAAATCGTGTGGAAAGAAAGTATTAAAGAAAAGAAGTTTGAGTTATTAAAGCCACAGAAGGGAAAGCTAGTGGAAGATAAGGAAAGAGGAATGAGAGCAGATGGCAAGCCATGGATGGTAATGAAGTACAAACCGATTCGATGCATAAAAGAGGTTCCAATGAAGACTATGCCTCAAGATGTGTTGAAAGATCTTAAATGGTGGTATGTTGATTGTCAGACTGCTGAAGCCGTGATGGAAGACGAAGACGAACAAGAAGTGCTAAGAGTGTATGATCCGATGCATCTTGTTAATTTATCGAAAGCTGATCTGCAGGTGTTAAATGAAAAGAAGATATTTTATATTCCTGCTTGGAAAGACGAAGCGAGGAAATATCAGCGAGTAGTCACGGTATGCGTGAGAGAAGGAGTACATGCATGAAGACCAAGAGATTGAAGATTACAAGACACGTGCTTGAAGATCAAGACATGAAGCTACTGCCAAGGGGGAGTCTGTTGGTGCATAATGTCAGTAGTTCATAGTCTAGTGTCTGTAATCGAGTTTGTAATGATTAATTATGTTTTATATGTCTTAAGCGAAGTTACTAACAAGTTCGCTGTTTAGGCGAACTTGTTAGTCAAGCGAAGTTATGGACAACTTCGCCTGAACATGCCAGGCGAAGTTGTCGTGTATTTATATAGGTTACGGCTTAGCTTAGAAAAAGAGTTGAAGTGATCATTATCGAAGTTACGAGAGCTGTAACGTAAGGACGAGAGTTCGTGTCTGTAATAGTGATATTGTATCACGTGTTTTGGTTATAATATAACGTGTTTGTTTATCGTATCGTGTTTGATCTATTCGTGTCTTCTACGCTCGTAACGACCTACGCAGGGATTCCGCACCTACGTAGATCGAGATATCTCGTGTTGATCCATCCAGGGAACCTACAATTTTTTCAAGCGTTTGAATTGTCCTTTCACTTTACCCATCGGTTTGTGGATGATAGGTGGAACTAAGGTTTAATTTTGTACCTAACGCTTGTTGGAAACTCTTCCAGAAATGAGACGTGAATCGGCTGTCTCGATCAGAAATAATAGAAAACGGTACTCCATGCAAAGCAACAATGTTTTTCACATAGATACACGCTAATCTATCCATTGAGTATGACTCGTTTATGAGTATAAAGTGTGCGGATTTTGTTAGTCTATCCACAATGACCCAAATAGCATTATGTTGACGAATAGTTTTCGGGAGTTTCGTGATGAAGTCCATTGTTATTAATTCCCATTTCCAGACGGGGAATTCAGGTTGTTGAAGCAATCCCGAGGGCTTTTGATGTTCAGCCTTGACTTTCAAACACGTCAAACATTTTGCAACATGCAAAGCAATGTTCTTTTTCATTCTATTCCACTAGTAGTTTGGTTTTAGATTTTGGTACATTTTGTCACTACTGGGGTGCATCATATACTTGGACTTGTGAGCTTCACTCAAGATCTTTTCATGCAAGTACCCAACGATTGGAACCCAAATCCTATTTCCAAGTCTAAGGACACCATCGTCACCCTTGACTAGTGAGTCAATGGTGCCGTTATGTTTTTCGTTGGAGATCTTGTTTTCATTAATAGCTTGGACTTGAGCGGATTTAATTTGTTCGATGAGATCTATTTGGAGTTCTAATCTTAACGCTCGTACTCTTCTTGGCTTTTCATGTTCTTTACTACTTAGGGCGTCAGCCACAACGTTGGCTTTACCTTCGTGATAGAGGATTTCACAGTCGTAGTCATTCAGAGTTTCCATACAGCGTCGTTGACGCATATTGAGTTCTTTTTGCTCGAATATGTGTTTCAAACTTTTGTGATCGGTATACACGACAAATTTTACTCCATAGTGTGCCTCCATATCTTTAATTCAAAGATTATGGCACCTAACTCCAAATCGTGAGTTGTATAGTTCTTTTCGGGTACCTTGAGTTGACGAGAGGCGTAAGAGATTACTTTCTTTCGTTGCATCAGTACACATCCCAAACCAGAATAAGACGCGTCACTAAAAACAACAAAGTCCTCAGTACCTTCTTGCAAGGCCAGTATAGGTGCTTGGGTGAGTTTTTGTTTAAGTATATCAAACGCTTCTTGTTGTTTAGTTCCCCATTCATACTTGATGTTCTTACGAGTTAACGAGGTTAGGGGAACGGCTATACGAGAGATGTTTTCAATGAACCTACGATAATAACCAGCCAAACCTAAGAAACTTCGGATCTCGGTTGGCGACTTTGGAATCTCCCACTTTGAGATAGCTTCAATCTTAGCGGGATCCACTTGAATACCATTCACGTTTATGATGTGTCCAAGGAATTAGACTTCGTGAAGCCAAAATTCGCATTTGGAGAACTCGGTGTACAACTTTTCGATTCTAAGCAATTCAAGTAAGGTTCGGAGGTTAGTTTCATGATCTACCTTAGACTTAGAGTAAATAAGTATGTCGTCGATGAATACGATAACGAATTTATCTAAGTAAGGTTTACATATTCGATTCATCATGTCCATAAACGCGGCTGGAGCATTAGCGAGACTAAACGACATTACCGTGAACTCATAATGTCTATACCTTGTTCGAAGTTCGACGGTTTTGCTATTGCAAATGATACGGGCATGATTGTTGGATAACCAATCCATACCAAGTACAATGTCAAAACCAGCAAGAGTCATGGGTCACAATTGAATAGGCAGAACGTAACCAGCTAATAAAATTTTCCGTTTTCTAGAGCGTCGGAGATTTTAACGTTTTCACCACTAGCAGTATCGACGCTTAGAGTTTTATTTAATTTTTTTAGTGGTTCGTTTAATAGACTATGAAAGTTATAATCTATAACAATTAAGTTGGCACATGAATCGAACAAAACTCTAGCATACGTGTCGTTAACTAGGAACGTAGCGGTGATGGTTTCCGGCATGTCGGCTGCCTTCTTTGTGTCGAGTATGAAGACTCCTGCGTTGTTTTTCTTTGCCTTGTTTCTTTGGCCACTTCCACCCGCACCACCAGTAGCGGGTTTGTTTTTAGGGCACTCGAAGCTTAAGTGTCCCATCTCCTTACAATTGTAGCAAGTCATCGTCTTGTTCCAGAAATCGGCCGTTGCGTGGTCGGGTCTGTGACACGAGTCGCAGATAGTTGTGGTTGAGGATGGAGCAAAGTGGCAGCGACCTTTGTGGTACTTTTTGCAAGTCTTGCATGGGTGTTGTTGGATTTGGTTCCAAATTTGCGTTGTTCCACACCTTTTCCCTTGAAGCGAGCATTTCCTCCCTTCTTGTGGTCGTTTGACGGCACGACCTTTTTGTCTTCTTCCTTGTTGCGGATCATACCGCTCATCAGATATCCAGCCAACTCCATCGCAGAGTCGGTGGTTTGAGGGAGGTGAGACCTCACCATGTCGCGGATTTCCCGCGGAAGTTCCCAAATATATCTTGTTGCTTTGCTGGATTCAGGAGTGACCAGCTGGGGCACGAGTCGACAGTACTCGTGAAATTTTGTGTTATACTCACGGAGGTTCGTTCCTACAACTCTATGATTTATAAATTTGTTTTGGATTTGATCAGTTTCATGCATCGGATAGAATTTTGCCATCACCATTTCCTTAAACTCCTCCCACATCAAGTTGTACAACACTTGCATTCCCTTGCTCATTATTAATGTATTCCATCATTCTAAAGCCTCTCCTTTGAACATTTGGGCAGAATATTGAAACTTCTCTTGCTCGGAGCACTTGCTTATATTCATGTTTGACTCCATCTCTTCAAGCCATCTAACAGTCGCAATGGCTCCCTTATCACCATAAAACCTTCCGGTCCAAAATTCTTAAAATCCTTAAACGAACAACTCTCGATTTTCAATTTCTTAAATTTTTGTTTTATACCACCATCAACATTTGACTAGTGAACACTCTCTTTGATATGAGATGGTTTCGGATGAGTTTTGACAGATTTTCGAGATGGTTCCACAGATTGAGATTGCCTAGATTGAGTTCTAACTTGAGATTCAGCTCTAACGGCTTCTTTTATAATTTTCTGGATTTGGTTCATGTATTTTTCTAGGATTTGTTCTTGTTCTTTTTCTTTGTCTTTTCGTGCATGAATTTATGTTTCCTTTCAAGAAGCTTCAGTATTATTTTGATTCGACATTGCTTAAATTTAAATTACATTCTTTACTTAATCACACATTATTTTATTCATTTATTAAACATATATATATATATATATATATATATATATATATATATATATATATATATCTTACAAGATACATATATATTATTGCATCACACACTTATATATACATCATTACTTGATGTATATATTTCTCTATCCTTATTTCTTAACACACAACATTACAGTCATTACAACAACAAATCACTTATTGCACCATCTCTTAGTCTCTCAAAATTTCTTCACTATCTTTGCTATCTTGTTACACCTTCTAAGAAGCTTATCTCATATCTTATTCTTCTTGGCTCCATCAACAGCTACATTCTTTCTTAGATCTTCTGTCTCATGCAAGGCCCTATCAAGATGCTCCTATTGGGACTGTGGGATCTCATTTGGGTATCCATACCGAGGTGGCGGATCACGGTACCCCATCATAAAAATGTCGTAGTGGTTCTTGGGGTGTGGTGATGATGTAACGTCAGACGGATAGTTGAAGAAAGCTTCAGTTGCTTCATTTTGCTCACGGATCTCATTTGCTTGTTCTTTGACTGACGGAATCTTACCTTTGTATGGTGGGAAACTTGACGATGACTTGTTCTTGAGTTCTTTGAGGTATTGCATGTATGGGTCCACGGAGCCATAGCTTGGATTCTTGTGGAAAAACGGTTGTACACATCCTTGTCCAGGTGGGCAGTCACAATCGGACGCTTCCTCCATTGGAGTTGATACTTCATTAGGATTTTCCTCAGGGTCTTCTTCAAGAACTTCTTCTAGATCTTCTTCCTCTTCCGGGTATTCCTCCTCCTCCTTAGGTTCTTCTTCCTCCATCAGCTTGGCAGTCTCATTCACTATAGGTGCAGACGAAAACTCTCATATGGCATCATAACCCTCATCTTTGGTTTTCGAGAAGGTCCATTATAGGTGTTGGGGTGAGAATCAACTGAATTGAAAGCAGAAGTTCCAGTTTGCCATCTTCTTTGGTCGGAGTGGCATTGCATACAGTCAGATGAATCAGCCTCAGGTTCCTCCTTTATTTTCTTGTTGGAGAGAAATGCATATGATGGATGAGGATTGGGTGGTTGATATGTTAGAACATCAGACGGATGATACGTCGGGATATCGGACGGATTATACATTGGTATTCTTGATGGATGATAGCTTGAGTGTCTTGGGGGATCATTCCTTGGTATCGGTGGATCGGACATTGTTCGGTTCTAGGGAAGTACACCTTTGGTTAGGTTGATCAGGCGATCTTGATTGAAGAAGGCTTCATAGTAATCCTCGCACATATTGTCCTTCGGTAGGGGTTCGGGAATTCAAGCTCTTCTCGCGTCTCTCATGAATCCATTAATTATCTTTTTGAACGACATATTTAGGTTGGGTGGTTTAGATTGAGGAGGAATAGAAAAGGTTTACCAGCCTATCTTATCCCTATTTTAAATTTAAACAAGTAATAAAAAATATTTTTCTTATTTACTTGGATCGAAGTTTAGGTATTATTAATTAATACAAAAATTCGCTAAGATCGATTGCTCTGATACCAACACTTGTCACACCACAAACCACGGCCTAGGCGTATGACACATATGTTGGTACCACATTTGTAAATAAATCAGAGGTACGTGTTTAAAGCGGAATTTATATTTATGTGGACTTAAATATTATTATTTACTAGTTAAAAGGCGGGATTGTAAAATACCCGTTTAAAGTATTACTTGTTTATACAAAAGGTTACTTGTTTATGTTAAACCACCATTACATATTTTATATTAACAAAATGATCCGAGCCATCGGATATCAAAGCACTTCGAGCATTCCAAGCTCCTAATCTTGATTACCTGCAAAATGTTTAGAAACTACGCCAGCAACACATGCTGGTGAATAAGCTGGCGCATAAAATATTTTCTTTTACTTGATTACCCCTCGAGACATAACTTAGGTCCGACCCATCGTGGCTTAGGAATAATCAAGCTTTAAAACAAAACACAATTATAAACTTAAGTCACACACAAGACACCCCAGCAAACACCGTAGCGTTCGACATTACTTGGGTACCATACGTATACACATGATCAGTCTCACACGTACGTAACTTAGGTCCGTCCCATCATGGCGGAGGTCATGACCAGGTATGGTGTGGTGTACCCACCGAATTTTTACCACACATGTAAGGATCCAAACAAACGTACACGACAGCCTGAGGGCAAGCGATTACTTTTGTTTATAAGGTTTTAGAGATACATAATCTCATGTAATTCATTTAATTTATTTGACTCGATTAAACAAGTTTATAAAGTTGAGCGTATTCACCTTTCTTTTGAAATGATCAGCTTCAATACACTGACCGGTTCTTCCTTTCTTTGCTATCTCGCACCTATAGTACGAGTATAACATTTTATTAGTCTGATCATTAGTCCGGCTTAAGACCTTTAGTCTCTTTTATAATCTTTACATCGGTTATATTTTCTATATGAACCTTTAGTTCAAAACTTCTTTTATTTACTTTAAACCTTTAGTTTGGAAGTATCTTTTCTTTCTTTTATTTTATAAGTTAAAACTCTTTAATTTAACTTATTTACTTTTCTTTTCTTTTACAAGATAAACCTTTAGTTTTACTTGTTTTACTTTTTTTAAAACACTACGTTTCTTTTTCTTTAAGAAACGTATACTTTTCGTTTACTTATTATCTAAGAATAATAATAATAATAACTTAGATAATATTTCTAACAAAGAATTATATCATATTATATTCACATTTCTTTCTTTTATATTCTTTGTTATGTTTCTTTTGTTTATTTCGTGGTATCAAGTATATCCTCGACTTAGGGTTTAAGCCTTTCATTATTTTATTATTATTTTATTCGAACATTATGCCTACCTTGCTTGGCTTATATTAACCCTAGAAACTTGAGTAGCACTTCGACGCTGTCACGTTTCTTGAATTTCTTAATAAACACGTACCTTCCTTTACACGCGAATCGAGGCACTCCAATCTTCGCCACACGTAATTCGAGATGGTCGTCGGGTCATCTCGAAATGACTTGACTTTCAATATAACTTCGTCGGCACTTTGGGATGTTGTTGGTTAAATGGAACAAAACACGAGGGATTGGGCACGAAAATCAAGAAAGGTTTGCATGTTTATCGAGGTAATGAGAGAGATGTTTGTAGAGAGAGAAAGTGGTATGAAATTTTGGTGTGAGAAATGAGAAACCCCTACTTGCAATTTATAGACAAAATCTGGGACCCATCGCGATACGCGATGGCCCTTTGATCTACCCATCGCGTATCGCGATGTAGGTATGCGCAGTCACCACTTGGGTTGCCACATGGCGCCAAGTGGCGAACGCAGTGCCACTTGGTGACACGTGGCTGAGGATATGCCACCTGTGGACATGTGGCGAGAGACGTGTCTCGTTGTCAGACAACCCCATCGCGATACTCGATGGAGTTGGTTCCAAGACTGTCGCGTATCACGATCGGTCAAGAAATAAGAATTTTTGTTTTAACCCTGGAGTTTAGAACTTATCCTTTTTGGTCCTTTTTCTTTGACACTTGGCACTTTTGGTCCGAAACTTTCGTGATGTTACAATGTGTTTTAACTAGAACTCACTCAGTGTAGCTGACTTTTAGTATGCACGCAGGTGAATAGATTGAAGTAATTGGCTTGAGAGGCAGACACATCGCATGATTTGAAGGGACTGGCATCCAGTGAAGATTTGTCATGATGTTTTAATAAACTATTTTCTGTTATGTGTTAAAGACAAGTTTCAATGTTTTGTAACGAAGTTTTAATATTCCGAGAAAGTTTAATTAACTCTGATATTTAGAACTTTGTTTATGAGTAAATCCAACGCTAATATAGGGCACCGGGACCGGGGCCTTACATTTGGCTCACGATATAACTTAGAAACCGTTAAAACACAAATGTGAGCATCCATACATAATATGTTAATTTTTTTTATTTAAAAATTATAGCAATACCATACCCAAATTAAAGGCAATAAACTTCTCATTTTTTGGTGCAATTTTTTATAAAAAAAATATTAACGTATGAAAAAGTTATGACCGTTGGAAAATCGTTGGTGAGAAGTTATTTACAATTAAAATTAAAAGAAATATATGGGTAAAGATAAAAGTCTAAAGTAGTTACTAATTCTTAAATTTACAAAATTTGTATAAAGTTGTCTGGACAATGTTGTAAATATTTCAAAACATATTTTCTAATTGACAAGTTTGTCCATATATTACATGGTATATAAGGTGTACCTTAGGTATTAAAAGTTGTAAATTAGTTAAAAATGTGGTGTCTTAATTTGTCTATGTCTCATATATATATATATATATATATATATATATATATATATATATATATATATATATATATATATATATATATATATATATATAAACCAAAGGTCAAAAATCTTACGTGTCACGATGTGGTCGTTCCCCCATTTTATGGAAGCCCCTAGATTTCTTGTTTTTTAAATGGAGGCTTCTCATGCATTTGACCCGAATTCACGGGTATGAGTCTTATCAAACCCAGACAGTCCTTAAACGAATTATAACATCTCATTAAATTAAAAATTAATCTCACCAAATATTTGATATGAAAATCCTATAAAATAGGGATACACTAAAAATTAATATTAATTTTTTAAAAAAAATATGATTTATAATTAAGAAACAATTTTATATTATAAAAAGAAGAAGCAGGTTATGAGTTTTACCAAATCCATATAACTTTAAAACCGGGTTATAACATCTAATTTATCTCTGAAACAATTTTCATCATTAAATCCTAGGTTTAAAATAATTAACTTCCTTACTACATAAAATTAAAATCATATATATATATATATATATATATATATATATATTAGAAACGAATAATATAAAATAACCCGTAATACGAACGAAACCTTTAATATCCTACGTGTCGCGCTCTGATCACTCCTCGCCCCTCTCAATCCACCAGATTGCCTCATTTGTAAATGAAGTCTTTTTAAGTGTTTGAACCACTTTGACGGGTATGGGGCTTCTAATGAAACCCAGATAGCCCACGGGTCATAACAACTCATCTTAGCATTTTCCTCTTTCCTCTACCTGCGAGACCTTGCTCACACCCACCTTATCGCTAGTGTGGATTGAAACAGGGAGAAGACTGAGCGTAGGTCATGGTGGATTGAAAGTCTTTCTCTATCTTCACAATTGAAAAATCCTTACCTTTTAATCAACGATTCCATGGTGCGATTTCATCGCTGCAGCAACACATTAATTGCGCACTATTTTTGAATAATTTATTTTTGCAAGCGTCTTTTTCTTGTTATGATAATTTTAAATCGAATTCAATAAGTAAGGTGTATAATTGCCTCTAATCTATATGTATACCTAAAATTGATTGGATTTTGTTCTATATTTAAGATCGGCATTTGTTAACTATTACAGATTCATAGTTCTTTATTAATTAGGTTTTTTCGTTACTTTTTTTAAGGTTTTATGATATATATTATTATTATTGTATTCAACTTCAAAAGGTTATTTCTGTTAGTTTTCTGATTAGGGTTATTTTTGTTATGCCTTTGTTAGTTATTGAAGATCATTTGAGGTTTATGATCCCGATAACAAAATCATGACCGGATAAATTGTCGGAACTTTACACCCTTCTAAATCATGTACATTTATTATTATTATTATTATTTTGTTTATGATTGGAGCGGTTTGTTACAATGGAACTCTAATTGATCTAGAGGAAAACCATTGTTGCTATTCATCGATGTTAAAAAATCTGATTGCTACAAGTACTATGTTTTACAACTATTAATCTTTATTTCTATATGTTTGACCACATCCAGATTCATCTTGATTTTATGTTAGATGCTTTACTGATAAACTCCAAAATTGTGATATACAAATTTATGTTTAATATTAATCAGAGGCTTCAGGCTGAAGTGAATTAGGTTTTGTTTACTTTCAAAGTTAAAGTATCAGATTATTGAATATGGCAGCTTTAATGTTTTTGGCTAATCAACTCAGTAGGGTATTCTGGTGGGGTAGGACTTTAATGATCAAACGGTTATTTTTAAATGTTAATTTCATGCTGGTTGGTTTTAATTTACTTAAGTAATTCAGTGGGGTATTCCAGTAAACTTTGAGTTTCATGGTCAAATAATTTCTTTTATGCAGATTGGATATAACTTATTTTAAGGATTTGTAAATTGTTTTATCTCCTGATTTATTTGCATATCGAAACTCACTTTAATTTAGATGCTTATTTAATTTTCAACGTTTTTGTTTTTTTTTCACACCTGTTTGTTTGACTTTTAGATTTATATGGTTTTGTTTAATAATATATTTTTTAGATAACGATATTGTTGGTGTTTGAAACTTCACTATAAACTCAATATTACTACATGTTTTACTTATTTGTAAGTTTAAGTATCCAAATTAAACAGAGGTGTTATCTGCAGTTTTGCAGATAAATAAAGAAATAATATAATTTCGCCTATTACAAAAGGAGAATTGTTCTTGCAACTTGAGTTGCGTGCTATTTCTTTGAAATAGTAATCTTATGTGAGTGTCATGGTACTACACTGAAGGTTAGTTTTTTCTACTCCATATGTAATATGTTTTTATGATGTGCTCTTGGGTATGTGTGTGCCTTTGTATGTTGGTAATATGTAGTTTAAAACCTTTTTTTACATTAATATTTTAAAAATTGTATTGTCAAACGTGTGTTTTATCTTCGGCGAAGTTCGTAAAAAATGAGCAAAGAATACATTTTTGTGAGACAAGACATGTTTTATGAGACGGGAATGAAGTCCCTATAATTGAGTAAAAAGAAAAGGTATGCAACTTTGTTTTGCCTTTATTATTTTTGTTACAACAATAATATGATCACTACCATAATCTGTGTATTGAAAAACGAAAAAGAAAATAATCACTTTTAGGTAATACCAACTTTCTATTGCAAAAGAATCCCAAATGTTGAAGCATTTGACATGATTAAAAAAATTATATTTCAAGAACATTGTTGATGTTGTTTTCGGTAGCGAGTAGCAACTTACTGATATTTTATCATCAGATATTAAGCATGTTGAAAACAAGGTCAATTCTGGAATAAATATCTTCATTCATCAATACAACAAGTTCAGAAAGTTAAAGTTTAAGGTGTTGGTTTCTTTCTCAATTGATGCGAGTCATAAATCATAAACGTTCCAGTGTTAACAAGAAGCCTAATTGATTGAGATTCGGTCATAATGAAGGTTACATATTTTGTTTAAATTTAGACCAAAATATTTAGCTTCGTCTTTAAGAAAATGAAAACACTAGGTCGTTGGCATAATGGAATCCTTGGTATTCCAAGGTACCTTATAATTACTTTGTTCATGTTCGTTCATAAAAAAAAGGCATGTCCGTGTGAATTCATGTTCGTTCATTTAAAATCTAAATGAACAATTTGCAGTGGAAGAACAAGTCTAATACATCACAATTTATTCAGAAAACACATCTAAATTAGTGGCTTAAATTTACATCATTCATTTTAACGAGCCCGTTTTATTTTCACACACACACACACACACATATATAAATATATGTATATATAACTACTTAGATGTTTATAAAACATAAACGAAACAAAATACATCAACGTAAATAAACGAACATAAATGAACGAACATAACTGGACGCTCACGAACATAAATGAACAAACAAAATGCATGTTCATGTTTGTTCATTTTTTTAAATAAACGAAGATGAACTTCCATCCGAACAATTCGTTAATGTTCGGTTCTATTATAGGTTTAAATTAGCATGTAACTGATTGGAAATACATCTAGAAGTTATAATAAATAGCGTATATTTTTAGAGTAGTAACTATAGATATATTTATATAAACACTTTTCGAAAACATTCTACATTTACAAGCTCTAATTAACACTACTAGAAGAAAGAATAAAACATAATCCTAAAAGGGTCATATGGGTCACACGGATTAAAAGTCGTTTGAAATTTATTGCATTGTATTTTTGTAATAATGCTAACGGGTTTGCGCAGTCCGATCTAACCTTGACAGAATTTTATGAGTACCTTGACAGAAGATGAATGCTATTTTAGCTACATTGTATCCTCAAAATATAATTCTTCTGATAAAGAAGATACAACAAGTATACATAGTTTCTTTGTGATCAAGCTTTGTAATGGATTGTTTATAATGAGTCATAATATCAACTTCATATTTGGCAGGAGCCATCAACGTTAAAGCTTATATTATCATCTACTTCATTGAAGTACCATGTGAACTCTAAAAGTTAAGTGACAAGATTCATATTAATAGTTTATCTTCTTTTTAAACTTGTTGGCTTGACTTCAAAAGTCAAAATTCACTAAATAAAACATATATAAAATATTTTGATATTTTTAAGAAACTGGTGGTGGCGACTACCATGGTGGTGGTGGCAATGCAATATGTCAAATAAGCATGCCACATATATTCCAAATAAGAATGTCACATCATGAAATCTAACGACGTTAGGATTTCGTTAGTTTGGGTTCATTGGTAGAAAAAAATGACAAAAGATGAAACTGTCATTAGTCATTTCGTTAGTTATGATCGGCAGTGGCCAAAATGTGATCATTTAGATTATTTAAAACCAATATATTATTTTAAAAGTGGTTGTAAATTTTTATTGACACAATGCTTGATTAAATAAACTAAGAACAACCACAAATTCCTTCAACAACCTACAAAACTTCCACTTAACAACAATATTCGTCATAATTAAGGGGAATATTAACTTAGGGTTTCTAATTGTTAGATGAAATGAAGGATTTGATAAAGAATCTGATAAATGAGTTTCTCAAGATGATTTATTATCATTATAGCGCCAATTCAAATGACAGCTTCCGATTATTACCCACTTTAAAATATAAAAAAAAATCTACAAAACTTCATAATACAAAAATTTATGTATAAAATATTAAAAAGTATACATTATGAATGTAAGGCCCCATTCCCAGTTCCCTACTTTGGGGTTGCCACCAGAGCGAGAGGTAGAATTCTAGATAGACTTAATACCAGAAGCACAGCCCGTCGCGAAAGCACCTTACCACCTAGCGCCATCTATGATGAAATAATTGATGTCCCAACTAAAAGAACTTCTCAATAAAGGTTTTATAAGACCAAGTGTTTCCCCATGGGGCGCACCAGTGTTATCTGTTATGAAGAAGGATGGAAGTATGAGAATGTGTATAGACTATCGTGAGTTGAACAAGTTTACAGTGAAGAACATATATCTGTTGCCACGGATTGATGATTTGTTTGATCAACTACAAGGTTCGAGTTGGTTCTCACGAATAGAACTTAGATCAAGCTATCATCAACTGAAAGTGAAAGAGGCAGGCATCCCTAAGATAGTGTTTTGGACGCGGTATGGACACTATGAGTTCCCCATAATGTCGTTCGGTCTAACGAATGCTCCAGCTGCATTCATGGACATGATGAATAGGGTATGTTGGTCGATGTTAGATAGGTCAGTCATCGTTTTCATTGATGATATATTGATTTATTCTAAGAGAGAGTCTGACCATGCTGAGCATCTTAAAGAAGTATTGGATATTTTGAAGGAGGAGAAACTGTATCCTAAGTTTTCGAAGTGCGCGTTATGGTTGCGTGAGGTACAGTTTCTAGGTCACGTAATCAACCCAGAATAGATTACTATGGACCCAGCGAAGATTGAGGCAATAATGAATTGGAAGACTCCGCAGAACCCGACTAATATATGCAACTTCTTAGGGTTGGCTGACTATTATAGGAGATTCATTGAAGGCTTCTCCACGATAGCAGCACCGTTGACCGGAATGACCCGGAAGTCGATGGTATTCAATTAGGGTAAGCTTCAGGAGGAGGCTTTCGAGGAATTGAAGAAGAGACTCACAAAAGCTCCAGTCCTTGCTCTACCCGACGATGATGAGGAAAGGTGATAGCTTATGCATCCAGATAGTTGAAGGTTCATGAGAGTACCTACCCGACGCATGACTTAGAGCTAGTAGCGGTAGTGCATGCTCTCAAGATTTTGAGACACTACTTATATGGTACTAAGTGTACTACTTACACCGATAATAAGAGTTTGAAGTACTTCTTCGAGCAGAAAGAGTTGAACATGAGACAGAGGAGATGGTTGGAGTTGATAAAGAACTATGACTGTGATATCAAATACTATCCTGGTAAGACTAATGTTGTTGTTTACGCACTAATGCACTAAGACGTAAAAATGAAGAAGTCATTGCAATAGTGAAGTCTTAAAGTTAATCATTAACTCAGATCTCTTTGAGATATAATAAAGGTGCAGTCTGAGGTGCTTATAGATGAAGGGTTAATGAAGAAGGAAAGAATTTTCGGACCCCAAGACGAGCTGATGGATAATACTCATGGTGTGAAGACTAGGTTTGACCGTATGTGGATTCCATCCCATGGAAATCTTAGAGGTCGAATCTTAGATGAAGCTCACAAGTCGAGATACTCGATTCATCCGGGATCCACCAAGATGTATTAGGATTTGAAGAGAGACTACTGGTGGCCAGGTATTTAGAACGATGTGGTAGATTATGTCAGTAGGTGCTTAACTTGCTTGCAAGTCAAAGCGGAACATCAGAAACCTTATGGGAAGATGCAACCTCTAGAGATACTATAATGGAAATGGGAACACATCACCATGGATTTCATAGCTAAGCTACCGCGTACAACTAAACATCATGATACTATTTGGGTGATAGTGGACCGTTTGACTAAAAGTGCTCACTTTCTGCCTATACGAGAGGCTATCTCGTCAAAAATGTTAGCAAATGTATTCATCAAAAGAGGTTGTGACTAAAAATGGGGTGTCGTTATCGATCGTGTCTGATAGAGATACTCGCTTTACTTCGAGATTCATGAAGAACTTCCATGAAGCTGAACGAGATTGAACATCAGTACATCGTATCATCCTCAAATAGATGGCCAGTCTGAAAGGACTATCCAAATTCTTGAGGATATGCTAAGTGCTTGTGTTTTAGACTTTGGAGGAAGTTAGGATGATCATCTGCATATTGCAGAATTCTCTTATAACAACAGCTACCATTCGAGTATTGGTATGCCGCCATTTGAGATGTTGTATGGTAGACGTTGTAGAACACTGTATATTGGGGAGAGATCGGTCAGAAGGATATTGGAAGCTTGGAAGTTGTGCAAGAAACCTCTTCGAAGTTCGATCAGATCAAGGCAAGAATGAAAGATGCTCAAGATCATCAGAAGTCCTATGCTGATAAGCGGCGACTGTGTTTGACGTTGGTGACAATGTGATGCTCAGGGTCTCGCCTTGCAAAGGAATTATTCATTTCAGAAAGAGAGGAAAGTTAAGCCCAAGGTATATTGGATCATTTAAGATCGTAGCTCGTGTGGGTGAAGTGGCTTACAAGCTAGATCTATCCGAGGAGTTAGAAGGAATTCACTCTAACCTTCATGTTTCTCATTTGAGAAAATGTATAGCTGATGACACGTCACATGTGCCGTTAGTAGACATTGAGGTTGATGAACAGTTAAACTATATCGAATATCCTGTCGGGATCGTTGACCGCAAGGAATAACAATTCCATCATAAAGTTATCCCTTTGGTGAAAGTGATATGGAAGCACCGTAAAGGATTAGAAGCTACATTGGAAGTTGAAGAAGAGATGCGCGAGGTCTACCCTGAACTGTTTGAGTAATAGTTAGGTTTCAGGGACGAAACCTCTTTAAGGAGGGAAGACTTGTAACATCCTGATTTTGAAAAAAATAAATGAAATAAATTTCGTTTATTTAATAATGTGTCGTTAGCCAGTTTAGATAAATAAACTAGTAGAGTGTGGGCTTGGACATTTAAAAGATGGAATAAGGTATTGTTATGGGCCTTAGATTCATGGGCTTAAGGGTATATAAACTCCTTAAACCCTCATTCTATCTCTAATCCTCTACATACTCTCTAAAACACACATAAACACCCTCCTATATCTTGAACAAAGATCCTAAGGAAAAGACATGAGCTTGAGGGCGTTAGAGTATCGTGACGAGCAAAACCTACATCAAGGCTAGATCGTGTTCGCAAACTGACTCTCTTAAAGGTACATTTTACAACGAAACACTTTTTAGCTCATTTAAAATCCGTATATTTATACAAATGATAAAGACTAATCAAACACAATGATCCTCATTTAAACCCGTCAACATCTGATAGGTTAATTAGGCAAATATGAACCGTACGTACATAACGGTCAATCGCACCATTTAAAATGCAATGTTTAGACGATTGGTTGATTAGGTTCATACGCGCTGCCATTGCGAGTCTAATGATGCCAATTTGGTGTTGTTTCATCGTGAATTGTGGGTTAATTACAGATCTGGTGTATGTTGACTATGTTATGTTCTTGACGGTTTTGACTTTGACAATCAGAGTCAAAGATTGGATAAGAACATATATTCATTCGTTATGAATAGCGAATGACTAATAATTCGTTAAGCATTCATAACGAATAAGATTCATTCATACACTCTCATGACGAACGAGCCTCTCATTCCGCTCATAGAATTCACGAATGATCTTACTCATCTGGTATCCGCCCATTGCTCATGAAGAGACAACGGATCAACCCATTAGTTATAGATACATTCATGTGTTCCTGTAACGAATGAGCCTTTCATTCGTCTCAAAGAAATCGCGAATGACCAAATTCATTCGTTACTCATTCATTCGTCTTAGATCAAACCATTCATCATCACGAATGTGATAACGAATGAGGCTTAACCAGATGCCATTCGTTATAAGGAATGGGATAGAGAATAAAATATTTATTTTAGAATTTTAATAGATTTTTTGTTAAGGACTGTTAATGGAAATAAAATTTTTCCAAGCTGACGTGGCAGCTCGACCCCAGCCAGGGGCTCTGCCGGCCCTAGACCTCACTGCCAGGGGCGCTGCCCCTGGACCCCCGTAGCTAGGGGTTGCCATAACTTAGAAGTATGATATAGTTAGAAGTAGTTAATTGATACATGTAATTGTTATACAGTTAGCTGCGCTCAGTTAAAGAAATGAGTTATAATGTGTGAAAAACGTATATAATATTAAAAACCAAGTTTTACCGAATTCACCTAAAAAACCACACACAATCGGCAAGTGTACCGGTCGTAATGTAACTAGCAAGTAAGAACGGGTATCAAACCTAAGACACTATAGGTAAACTCTAAATATTAAACCTAATGATTACTAACATAGACTCTTTTGATTTTTATAATTTTTTATATTACTTAAACTAATAATACTTAACTAATTAAAAAGTAACTAAAAATAAACCTTTTTATAAATTGGGTTTAAAACAAATATGAGAAACGACTACCTAGGTAATAGAATCCTACTAGTTAAATTAATAGTTAACGAACTTGACTTGGTTGAAAAACAATATCTTAAAAATATGACACTAAAGACCACTAAAGTACGCTAGATCGCCTCCCGGCCTTCCCAACGACACCTTAGAACTCTAATGACATGTGAAGCTCAATTGTTAAAGGTTGGATCACCTCCCGGTGTCACCTTACCTAATAATACTATGGTACCCCAAAATCCAAATCACCTCCCGGTCTCTTCGAATAAAATATATATTAATTTAAAGGGGGTATTTAATTAACTTGAACATGACTTGTATCACAATAATATAAGGGACTTAGGATAACTCACTCCCATTCAATTATTACCGAAACCCGCAAAAGACAAAAATGACACAACACTAAATTGCCTCCCGGCCTCTCTAGTGAAAGAACAATAAAATCTAATAAACTTTTATAAATTATTCCTATGGTTATTTCGACCATACATCGCAAACAAGTTCAAAACACAAAGTAAACAACCTAATCATGTGTCTAACAATCACAAAAAAAAACTATTAAAAACAAGTGGAATAATTATTAAAATAATAAACTAGATTCAATTACTCAACAATATCATGAACAAACCAATTAAAAACTTTACTATAACACTAAATCAACCAACGTCAAATAATTATTTTTCAAGAAATTAATCTAACATAGTACTCAACCAAAACCTGGGTAATGTAAAGTATTTAGCCACTCATAATAAGGTATGAAACAAAAAGAAATGAGTTCCTGACAAAAATATAAAAGAGTTAGAATAAATAATTCACCAATATGCTTAGTTGTCTTCTTTGCGTCTTGACCCCCTACAGTAGCCACACCTCACGAAATCAATAATAATATACCTCTGCTTTGGCTTCACGTGAACTCCACAAAACAAAACATAAAACCACCAATATTATCTTATGTTATGTTATGCTCTCAACCCAATAGTAGTCGTCACCTCTAAATTAATATATTATCATAGGGATTTTTTTCTACTTTTGCTCTCCTTTAATATTAATAGTAATGTAGGATTTTTATTTTAGCTCCAACAAATCTTAAAGCCCACATGAGTTTATTTTCTGGTCACGGTTCCTTTATTAATTTTGATCCTCTCGTAATCCTAGCCCATATGTCTTGTAAAATTTGAAGTCCAAGACTTCGACACCTACAATGCATTCACACAATCATTTATTTAGTTTTAAACTCGTTGTCTCATGAAACCTTTAACTTTAAATATGAGTCAATTAAGAGTAATATTAAATAAAAACAAATTCAAAAGCTATTTAAAATGTAGGAAATATTTATATATGTATATATAATTTAGCCCATATCAAGTTACCATTAACTCTGAAAGGAACCGAGCTCAGGTGAGTTTCTAGCCCCACTTCCTTGTTATGTTTTCGGAGCTGTGTGCATACTCGATGTGAATAGCTAATACACCTACCCTAAGTGGTAAGTGTATGATATGTGAAAGTTGTGATGTTGTATGTATAATATATGAATGTTTTATGAATGAAATTTCAATGATATGGAAGGTAAAAGAATTAAAAGCAAACAAGTAAAGGTATATGGATTCATGTATGGTTATGGTATGGTTGTATGGATAGTCGACGAACAAGGGAACCCGACCCTAATAATACTCGAGGAAAGTAGGGCAAAATACTCTTTTTAAAATGTATAAGTATGTATATAAAGAAAGATAAAATATGAAAGAATGAAAGCATGAAAGTAAGGAAGTAAGAATGAAGGTATATACTTATGAGTGTATGAAAAAAAGTAAAGCTGGTTAAGTATGTAGTATATGAACGTATTGTATGTTGTTTGATTAACTAGAACTCACTCAACGTAGCTGACTTTTAGTATGCACGCAAGTGATTAGAATGAGAAGCTAGCTTGAAAGGGGACACATGGCAAAGGAATAAAGAAGCTGGCATCTGAAGACTTATTTTATGATGTTTAAACTCAAAGATATGTTTATTATTGTTTAAATTTTATGACTTATGTAATGAATGGTTGACATTTATCTATTCCGCGAAAAGATTAATTAACTATGGTATTTAGAACGGTGTTTATGAGTAAATCCAACGCAAGTGTTGGGCACCGGAACTGGGGCCTTACAAGTTGGTATCAGAGCATAAGTTCTAGAGAATTAGGTGTCCTACATGCCTAGACTCGAACAGAGAATGGGACTTAAGTAAGAAAAGAAAAAATGTGCAAGTTCAAGAAAGCCATGTGTCACTCAAGCAAGCTAAGTAAGGGTAAGATACATGATTAATATCATGTGTAATATAAGAAAGTCAGCTTAATTGCTAGATATATGATTTATTGATTGTTTGTGGAGTGTTTGAATGATAGATTAACTTTTTAAAAGTAGAACCTAGCACAAGTGGACTCACAAGGGGAAGTGTATAGAACATGGTGAGTAACGTGATCAGCTAATCACAGTTGGCCACTGTTATTACCCGTTAGCCTTACTATCCTTGTACTAAATAGTTCCTTGAGTGACGACGTTTATGTTTCCTTATAGAATGGCTGGAGCAAGAAAGCTTGTCGGTCAAGGAGGTCGTACGGGACGTCGTGGTAGGCCACGCATTACTCGGAAACCTTCTATAGAACCCGTTACTAACACAAGGGAAGAAGGAAGTGCAGTTGGACAGAATCCGAGCAACAATTAAGGGTATCGGCTTGAACCTGCTGCTCAAGCTACCATTGCTCAGGTTGTAGTTGCTGCAATGAAGGAATTACATCCTGGAAAGTATGCTGCAAGCCATGCAAGGCCGCCAAGAGAGCAGGGGACGATGGTAAGAAAGCTAATGAGGAAGGTGACTCGAGTAATGTTCGATTCGTGAAAGTCGATGAGAGAAAGAGAGGCCGAGGTGGGTATGACTACAAGTCATTCAAAGGGTGCGACCCGCCGAAGCTGACTGGTTTAGTTGACGCAATCGCAACTCTACAATTGATAACCGCCATGGACAAGGTTATCCGAATTAGCAAGTGATGTCCCGACCAAGTGTAACATCCCAAAATTTCTAAGATGAAATTAATTATATTATTTAATAATTGTGAGAAGTTTACTCGGATAAGAAGAGAATTAATTAAATAAGGTAGGAGTTAGTATGGGTCGGGCTAGTGTTGGGTAGTGGATATGGGTTATGGACTTAGGAAAGAAGGAAGAGACCATGGGCTTAAGCCCATGATCCATAAGTATATAAACCTTAAATTCCCATTTTTCATTCATTTTACACATATTCCATACACCACCAAAACACACACTTAGCTCTCTCTCATCCTACTTTCTTTCTCTAGCCGAAATAGAAGTAGAAACTGAGCATCAACCCGAGGTAATGATAGTATGATGTTGTAGAGATCCAAACCCGTTAGATTTAGTCACGAAATGACGAGCCGACACCGTTAAACCGTTGAAGTCATGAGATCCAGGTGGAATCGGGTTTGAACTGAGCCTAAGATGAGCTTAGGGATCACCCTAACTCAGATCTGGATCGAACAGGACGAAAAACGGTGAAAACGGTGGTGAAACAAGCGAGATCTCGCTTTTCCAGCGAGATTCCGTTATTCCGGTAATGGCGGCGCCGGAGTCGTAGGTGTTGGTACATGTTTGTCAGTAGTTCATAGTCTAGTATTTGTTATCGAGAGCTTTGGGATGCTCTTGAGAATAGATTCGAAGGGAACGCGGGTATTCGTGCCTCGAAGATTAAGCTGTTAAAGACCCAGTTCTCTGTCTTCAAGCATTTGAAGAACGAATCGCTCGATGATATTATCACCCGATACTATCATCTAATGACAGAGCTGAACAATTATTCGATTGCTTACCGAGAAGAAGAGATCGTTGAAAAGCTTCTCGATGCTCTCCCACCGAAGTGGGAAATGTACACCGTTCTTATGAGGGAAGACAGAGACTTTCCTAATTATGATTTGGAAACGGCAGTAAACAAGCTCAGAACTTATGAGCTTAATATGGTTCGAAAAGAGACACCAACGGATCAGGTTCAAGACCCTGGTATGTATGGTGCCAAAGTTAACTCAGGCTCAAGTTCGAAGTCTGAATCTGCTGCTTACTACTCCAAAGGAGAGTCAGGAAATGTGTCAGTAAACATGAACGGTGATGTTTGCTTTGTTGCTGGAGGATCAAGTACTTCAAAGCCTCAAGCATCCACGAGTGGTTTCTCTGAAAATTCCTCAAGCAATAATTATTCCAAGATGCCTATGAGTGTCAAATCTGCTGAAGAGCAGTTTGCAGTCTATGCATCATTTATTGCTTCCTATGAAAACTACATCCAAGGGAAGATTATGGACCCTGCTGTTCTGGATGAGGATTATGACCAGATCGATGCTGATGATCTGGAGGAGATGGATTTGCAATGGCAAATGGCAATGATTGTGAGGCGAATTAAACGTTTTATGAAGAAAACTGGGAGAAAGTTTGTTGGTGGTAGGCCTGGATTCGACAAATCCAAGGTAAGGTGCTATAATTGTCAACAGTACGGGCACTTTGCCAAGGAATGCAGAAATGAGAGGGTTGAACGAGGACAAGGTCGGCCTACTCAACACTCTGGAATTAAAAGAGAGATTAACGCCATGTTGACCAGAGAAGCAGGTGAGTACAACTGGAACCTGCATTCAAATGAATCTGGTGAGCAAGCAAACATGGCTGAGGCTGAGGTTGAAGAAGGTCAGAAGGTTGGAGAATGTAAGAAGGTTGATAGAAATGAGAAAGCTACTGAAGAAGAAACAGCTTTCATGGCAGATGACAAGGATAATCGCTCCGAGGTAAGTTCTAAATCTTTCTGTACTAAATGCGAGAACTTGTCAGAACAACTTGCTACAATTACTGATCAGTATGTTAAGTTGGATGCCGAATTTAAAACCTTGAAAGAAGATCATCACTTCACAAAGACAAGAGAAAATAATTATAGAATAAAAATTAAAGCTTGTGAAAAAGACGTTCAAAGTTTAAAAACAAAATTAGCTGAAAAAATTGTTGTGATCGATCTAAGCTACGAGGTTTTAGAAGAGAAAACCAAGTTAATCGCTGAGAAAGAAAAACAGATTGCTGATCACCAGGTAAAAGTGGTGGCACTAAATAGGAAACTGGAGCAATTCCGGAACTCCACTGCCATCCTTGATCACCTTGTGAGTGATCAAGGTACCTCTGCAAAGAGGGGAGGAATTGGTTATAACGAGGTGCCACCACCGTATAATCACAACTACACTTTCAATCCTAGTGTTCATGAATCTGTTAATTTCGTAGCTGATCAGACAAGTACTGCTAAGGAAACTGGTAAAGTACCGGAAGTTAGTAAAGGCGAAACAAGTTCGCCTGTCTCAAAAATTAAAATTTCAAGTCCTGTCTCATCTGATTCGGATAAGTCATCCGAGTCGGGTAAGACAAAAGAGAAGGAAGTATTACCCACAAGTGGAGAAAATGCTAAATCAACTAATAAGAGTACTCCACTCAACCCATATGTCCCACCTTATGTGAGACGTATGGTTAGTAATACTGCCTCCACATCTAAAACAACTGCTGACAGGAAAGCTGATTATAGATGTTGTTTTAGATGTAATCAAACAGGGCACCTTGTTGCTGATTGCCCTCTGAAGCAGCGTTTCAGAGAGGTGAGGCCCTCGAAAACTGAGACCAAGGTTTTTAGTAATCGTTTACATGTTAAAAAAGAAAACCATTCAAATTTGAGATATAATACCGGTTTTCAAAGAAACACATCTCGTTTTCACACTACTAATAACCAAACCAACTGCTATAATTCTTTTAATTCTCTTAATGTTCGTCGGTTTGGTAGGCCTCACTATCAGTCTCCAAGGAGGTATCCTGTTAGGACTCGTGGAAATTTTTATAATGCTAACTTTGGTCAGCCAAGGTGTGTGAGTTCGGTTGAGAAGGTTAATCGACCCAAGACCAAGAGGTCTTGGGTCCCCAAATTTTAATCATCTCTTTTATTTGTGCAGGAACAGTTGAACAGGGCTTCCAATAATCTTTGGGTTGTGGATAGCGGCTGTTCCCGGCACGTGACTGGTAACAAAAATTTGTTACAAGATTTAAAACCTGTTCAAGGAGCGAGAGTCAGTTTTGCCGGTGAGAGTGGAGGCAAAATAACAGGAAGGGATACGGTAACTAACGGGAAGATGACGTTAGAAAATATGAACTTTGTTGAAGAGCTGAAGCTCAATCACGAGTAACCATGTTTTTTTGTGTTCATTTAAAAAAAAAAAAAAAAAAAAAAAAAAAAAAAAAAAAAAAAAAAAAAAACAAAACGTCACTATTGCTTAAAATTAGTCGGTTACCTCAGTTTGATGGACATATTCTCGGATATGTTTTGGTCCTCGTTCCTACTTGTAGAGAATGAGGGTCGCCATTAACCAGATGACTGAAAGTGACCGGGGCGGTTATGATGTGTTTTCTTTCTGTCGCTGAAAATTAGTCGTTCATACTTAGTTACAAGGACACATACTAGTATGTGGTCGGTCCAGTTGATCCATTGGATCTTCAGGATTGCCGTTTACCTGAAGACTTTGTCGTGATCGGGGCGATTGAAGTCAAAATGTTTTTTTTTTTGGGAAATGAAATTACCTTTCAAGTCTATTACTTCGTAAGAAGTTCTTTGCTGTGTTTAACAGAAAATTGATCCAACCTTGGAAAATGATATATATACTGATTGTGTGGGCTTAACTAGTGAAGTTCTTAAGCTTAAAAGACTTTAGAACAGTCATTGTATGTCATGGTAATTTTAATGGTGCGTAAAAGTGTATGTGATACTAACCTAAATTTACTTGAATTTAATGTGGAAACTCCTTAAGAGTTTTGCATGTCTTCATACATATCTTTTCGAAGGATAGGCAGAAAAGCAACTACCCAGTCATACACGAGCCCGTTAGTGTTCTGATTCCCGTGAAGAAAGCATTTCAAGACACTGCAGTGATCCAGATTCGGGACTTGCAGTGGTTTAATACTCCGAAGTCAATACGAATGTTTGTTTAAAAAAAAAAAAAAAAAAAAAAAAAAAAAAAAAAAAAAAAAAAAAAAAAAATTTGTACTTATGAGAAATAGTAACAATCAAGACTTCTCAAGTCTGGAGTAAGAAGAGACCGGGAAGCAGACAATGTGTATCTACAGGATAATCAGACACTATGGGTCGAAGTCAATTCGGGGTGATTTGGGTATAGCCAAATACGCTTTGAGAATAGATAGAAGATATCATTACCTCTGAGTTGTTGCCAACTTAAATTTTTGAGCTTAACTGAACCTTAATCCGTATCACAGAAACGATGAAAACCATTTAAGTTATTTACATGCTTACAACCTGTCTCTTTATGTCATAATACAGCTAAACACGGATCTATGTGACAGTCACATAGTTAGTATGATTCCTGTTAGGATCTTTTCTAAAACGTGCTAGTCCTTAACTAGACTGAAATTTGATCCCTTATACTTTAATTTTTTTTAGATAGTTTTATGTTTTTTTTACTGATTACTCTTGGTTGAGGTTGAGCATAGGAACGTAATAGATACCTTGAAGGAGTTCTTGGCATCTCAGGGGGAGATAAGCTATAGAGGCGATGAACTGAGGACTAAAAGAAGAAAAACTGAGGACTAAAAGAAGAAATGATCAAGACGATGATCCCAATGCACCGGAAGGTGCAGGTGGTGAGTTGCCAAGAACTACTATAGCTCTTGGGGCTTCCACAGCTGAGGGGGAGTCTGCGGCTCGTGATGATGTGGTTGCTGTTGGTGATGATGTGGATGTGTTTGAAAATGTTGAGAGTGTTGATGATGTGATAGATCCACTGAAAGAGATAGACGATGTGCTGTTTGATTAAGATGTGCTGCCAAATGATATTATTGAAAGGAACTCGACGTGATTGATATGTGTTTGATCAAGATGTATTGAAGAGTCTGAAATGGTGGTATGTAGACTGCCAGACTGCTGAAGCTGTGCTGGAAGACGAAGACGAACAAGAAAGTGCTGAGGGTTTGTGATCCGATGCATCTTGTTAACTTATCGAAAGCTGATCTGAAAGTACTCAACGAGAAGAAGATCTTCTACATTCCTGCTTGGAAGGATCAAGCTAGGAAATATCAAGGAGTTGTGTCGGTTTGTGTGAGAGAAGGGGCGCACGCGTGAAAGTGCAAGATTACAAGACTCAGAGATCAAGATATGAAGCTACTGCCAAGGGGGAGTCTGTTGGTACATGTTTGTCAGTAGTTCATAGTCTAGTATTTGTTATCGAGTCTGTAATATAGTTAATGGTTTGTTTATGGTTTGTTTTGTAAACTAGCGAAGTTATCAGCAAGTTCGCTATGGCGAACTTGCTGATCTAGCGAGGTTACTGACAACTTCGCCAGTGGCGAAGTTGTCGTGTTTAAATAGAACGTTTCAGCAGAGAACGTGAGTTAGGGTTTTGGTTTTACGTTTTGTTTCGTTTTGTTCTCTGTAACAGTGACCTACTGTCACGGGTTTGGTTATTCAATATAACGTGTTTACCTTATAGCTCGTGTTCATTGTTCGTGTATTCAATCTCTACAATATCTACACTCGTACCTATATACGCAGGGATTCCGCACCTGCGTTGTTAGAGATTTCCCGTGTACGATCCGCGTTCAGGAACCTACAGTAGGTACGAGGATGTCAGAGAATGTTCTGACACTCTGACCTAACCCTAATTCGCTATGTGGAATTAACGAATTAAAGGTAATTTCGTTAACGAAGGTTTGACGAACTAGCCCTGATTCGTTAAGGAAATAATAACGAATTGAACCCAATTCGTTAAGTAGTTCGTTAAGGTAGAACTGACGAATGACCCCCCCGTTCGTTAAGGTTCAATTCTCTACAGAAGGGCCAGTTCGTGAGGAGGACCAGTTCGTTAAAGGTCCATTTCGGTTTAGGGTTCAGTTCGCTAAGAAGGTCGATTCGTTATCAAGTAACGAACTAGCCAATTCGTCACGGGAGACTGAAGTAACGAATGAACCCCCAGTTCATTAACCACTGGATAACGAACTAGAAGTTTGGCAGAATAACAGAATGGTCCCTGGATTTGTGATAGAATGATATAACTACACAGCAGCCCTTGGACTTTGATAATTAATAAAAGACACCTTTAAAGGTTAACGAGTAACGATTAACTAACCGGGTAAAAATTCAATGAAGTAAAACCGGCTTAGACGCGTAAGACTAATTAAGTAGCAATGAGAATGACTAGAGCGGTATTTAATATTGCATTCGTTAAACAGTTAGTCGCGCACAGCTCAAGAAGGAATAACCATTAACGGAAGAAGTAACCGAGTTCAGGTGAGTTTCTAGCCCAATCTCCTTGTTATGTTTTCGGGGCTGTGTGCATACTTGATGTGAAGTGTCACTTACCTTAGGTGATAAGTGTATGCTATAATGTTGATTTGATATATATATATATATAGATGTTGTGAATGGACGTCTGTCGATGCGTGAACGATCTTCGGATATTGCACGCATACACAGGGAAGGTAACGTTAGTCGGTGCATGAATGATCTTCGGATATTACGCGTATCGCCAATGAGTATGATCTCCAAGTGGTTATTAGTGTGTGTAAATGTTATGATGTAACTTGGTTATTGTGTAAATGAGGTAATCAAACAAAGTGTGTTGTAGACAAGTAGAGGAAGTGTGAGATAGAAGTGGATAGGGGTCTAGTAAGAGTGTTAAAGTGGCAAAGTGGCATAACGTTATTCGTTATTAAAGAGGAAAAGTGGCATAACGTTATTCGTTATTAAAGTGGCAAAGTGGCATACCGTTATTCGTTATTAAAGTGGCATAACATGATTCGTTATTAAAGTGGCTAAGCTGTAGGGGTAAATAAGAGGTTAAGTGGTAAGGTGAGCAGGTTAGATAGTGGGCTATGTGTCTTCAGATACGTATATAATGCATGTAGTGGTTGTATGATAAGTTGCTTGATTAACTAGAACTCACTCAGCGTAGCTGACTTTTACTATGCACGCAGGTGGTTTGACCAAAGAGTTAGCATGAGGATGGCACATGGCAGGGATTTAACGGCAGGCATCAGAAGATGTAAGAAGCGATGTTTGTACTATAATGTATTGAGTTATGGTATCAAAGAAAAGATTTAATACTTTGTAATGAATGATTGATGTTTTATATTCCGCGAAAAGTTTTAATAAACTATGATTTGTAGAACTGTGTTTATGAGTAAATCCAACGCTAAAGTAGAGCTACCGGGAACGGGGCCTTACACCAAGCGGAGGGTTATGCCACCCAATCGTTTGGTGATGAAGATATGTTTTGGTGGGAGACTGTGGAGCAGCGGAAGACTCGAGAACAGATTAAAGTAATGAGGTGGGATGACCTAAAGGAATTGGTGATGAAGCGATCTTGTGCCGATGCTAAGGTGGAGAGTGCTGAGATAAAGTTTCTAAACTTGAAGGCGGGGAAGATCACACACCGCGAATACAATACCGAATTCAATCGTATGTCGAGTTTGGTGCCTGACTTGGTGAACACCGAAGCCAAGCGAATCAAGTGTTACATAAGAGGACTTCCACAGAACGTTCGCACCTTAGTCAGGGCAAGTAAACCTGCTACTTTTGACTCTGCTGTCGAACTCGCAGAGATGGTTTACGATGACCTGGATATGGACGATGTGGTGTTAGAAGAGAAGAAGGAAAAGAAATGGGTTGCTCCTTCTAAGATGATCGGCAATCAAATGTGGAATCCCAAGGATAAATGGCAAAAGGTGTGGGAGAGAAGGCCTTGTAAAACGTGCGATAAGATGCACGGTGGTGAGTGTAGGTGGGGTATTGGTTCTGATACATGTCACAAGTGCGGGAAAATCCATGCCGGGGAATGCCGATTTGGATCAAATGTCTGTTATAAGTGCGGAAAGGCGAGGCATTATGCTCACGAATGTAGTGCAAAGCCTGCTTGTTACAAATGTGGTAAGACAAGTCACATGTCAAGAGAGTGCACCGAAGGTGAAGCTGGTGGAAGTGGAAGGAAAGATGATGAGCAAGCTAGGCCAAGGACCAGGGCCTACATGCTGACTCAGGAGCAAGCCAAACAGATTCCAGATGTTGTGACACGTACGTTTCTAGTAAACGGTATTTCCGCTTTTGTTTTGTTTGATTCAGGTGCAAATAAAAGTTTTGTAGCTATGACATTTAGTAAGTTAGCAAAAATAAATGTTGTCGTGTGCCTGAAACCTTTATAGTAAAAACTGCGAGTGAGATCTCGGTTAGGATAATGAGAATGGTAAAGGATTGTAAGATAGAGCTAGAGGGATTTGAGTTCCCTGTTACTCTGTATGTTATGACCTTAGGAGGATTCGATGTGGTTTTGGGGATAGATTGGCTATCTGAGTTCGAGCCTCAAATAGTGTGTAAGAGTAGGTTGATAAGGTTAAAGTCCTTGAATGGTGGTACAGTGACGGTTTATCATGATAAATAAAGTTCAGGGCTTAATGTCATTTCGATGATAAAAGCCGAAAGTTTGTTAAGGTGAGGGTGAGGTGCCAACCTGGCGTATGTTGTCAAAGCTACGGCTAGGGGCTGCCGCCCCTAGAAACCCGCTACCAGGGGAGCTGCCCCCGGACCCCCATTCGTTGAGGGTTATATTAAACTAGAAATACAGTATGGGTAGTGATAGTTAATTGATACGTGTAATTTTTATACAGTTAGTCGTGTCCAGTTAAAGAAATGAGTTACCATTAACTCTGAGAGGAACCGAGTTCAAGTGAGTTTCTAGCCCCATTTCCTTGTTATGTTTTCGGGGATGTGTGCATACTCGATGTGATTAGTTAACACATTTACCTTAAAGTGGTAAGTATATGCCTTCTATGATTTTATGTATCAATGAATGTTTGACGGTACGTGAACGATCTTCGGATATTGCATGTACCGCTAGGTAATAGTGTGGTATGTTATTGTTTTACAAATGATGTATGAATGATATATGAAAGTTATGGAAAAGATTAAGTGTATATGTGAATGTACATAAATTTAAATATAAAGAAGGTAATGTATGGTTGTATGGAGATATGCTTGAAGGGTTGCAGACCCTAATAATATATGCGAAGGTTATAGGGTTACATACCCTAATAATATACGCGAAAGTTACAGGGTTGCATACCCTAATAATATATGCGAAGGTACATGGTTGAGGACCCTAATAATATATGTGAAGGTTACATGGTTGCATACCCTAATAATATATGCGAAGATTACAGGATTGCAGACCCTAATAATATCTGTGGAGGTTATAGGGCAAATTGCTCTATAAAACGTAGAGATAATTATGTATGTATAAGTAAGATTAAACAAGAAAGTATGAAAGTATGAAAGAAATAAAGGAAGCACGTATGTATGAATGAATGAAAGGTAACAGGCTAAGTGCGTAAAATGTATCTTCAGATACGTATATATTTAAGTATGTGAATGTATTGTATGTTGCCTGATTAACTAGAACTCACTCAGCGTAACTGACTTTTAGTATACACGCAGATAAATAGACTGAGACAGCTGGCTTGAGGGGGAGACATGGTAGGATTGAAAAGGCTGGCATCTAAATATTTGTCATGATGTTTGATACTACATTTTATGTTATGTTTTATAAAGGACAAGTTATGGATGCTTGTAATAAATGGTTGACTTTTATTATTATTTCGCGAAGGTTTTAATTCACTCTGATATTTAGAACTGTGTGTATGAGTAAATCCAACGTCCAAGTAGGGCACCGGGATCGGGGCCTTACATTTATACTCCCTTAAGCCCATGCACCTTAGGCTCATCTTTCCTTTTTATTCCATATTTAATTCCATCTTTAAAGCTTAGAGCATTCACATCCCATCCCCTATAGTTATGTGTGGGGAGTTTGTAAGTTATGGGATGGTGTTGTGAGTGTAAATTATAGGGTGGAGAGAGAAATGTAGTGATTTTTTGTAAATTTGGGAAACATTTGGGGAACATTGTTTGCCCCTATTTATTTTTTAATATTTGTTGAATTGGTTGTGAGAAGAGGAGAGAGAAAACTGTTATGATAAAGGTATAAAAAATATTATTTAATTGAACAGGAGAGAGAAATGTAGTGTTTTTTAGTGTAATTATAGAGATGAGGATGGAGAATGGGATGAGAATGCTCTTACTTAACCTTCCATCTTTATTACTTTATTATTTCTTCTACTAACTCAAATAAATTTTTCCATCATAAACAAATAATATATTAAATATCATTTTTAGAAATTTTGGGATGTTAGAATTAATAAAAGACAAATTTTTTAAAAACTTAGTTTTTACATATGATCATAAAATTTCCGTTAATATAATTCATAAACTAATATAACTTCTATTATATTTGATAAGAATAAAAACTAAGTAATAAATTAAATGTTCTTTTAATACACAACAATAACTAAACTACAAAATCTATAAATACAACAAATACATACAAAGTATTAAGAACATCACAAACTAAACATCATACTAGAAAAAGTATAACAAATTAATAATTTACCCAAAAATGAAATGATAACACATGACGTATCCATTTCAGATAGACATGGAACTAGAATTGGCCTATAAAAATTCAAATACATCAATTTATTAAAAGTTCAATTCACTATTAAGCACGAAATACATATTTTAAACAACAAAAAACAAAATGTTGGGATACATTAATTGACAGATACATGAGAGCGCATTTTTTGTGACCCATTAAACAACATAGACGTTTTACATCACCAACAAGCAGTAACAACTCAATACAAACGAAAATAACCAAGGCGGCCCAACAGTTAAGTTGGGCCAAGCAAGGGCTTTAGGCCCCAATAAAAAAAAGGCCCCCATTTATTAAAAAATAATTTTTGAATACACATACTAATAAAAGAGAGTTCATTTATAAAGCAATTATGCACATTATCTCCTTGGTTAAAACACTTGCTTTTTTCCTTTCCCACCCAAGATCAAATCTCAATCATCTCAGATGTGTTATATATATTTTTTAATTGTTTTTCATTTTCTTTCCACCTATTCGATTCTCTTATGAGGCATATTTTTTGGCCAATTGTTTCTCAGCAAACATAATGCATTTCATTTTAACTTATATTAGATTGAATTTGTAGTATAAATTAATCACTTGTTTTTTTTAACAAAAAATTCATAATTTTCTAATTTTATATATGTAACACGACAAAACAAATACTATTAAATTTTATAATTTCACTTTTCTAACTCATGGTAAGTAAACTGTTTTCAAGACCAATTTACGATCAACTTACTGTAATAAATCAATAGCCTCTATAGTTTATCTTACGAATTTACAATTGTTTATCGGTGTGTAGTGTTCACTCAAAATAACACTTTAGGCTGATTTTTTACTAAAACACTTGATTATGCATCCTTTTCTTTTCTTTCTTTTATTTTTTTTCTTCCTTTCTTTTATTTTTGGTTATATGACTTCATTAATTATTACGAGATATATTTTTATGAAGTTGATCACTGTTGATACATAACAGGAAGATGCTTTACTAATGCAATACTACAATAGTACTATGAGTCCTCCCCGTGTAGCTTAGTTGGTTAAGGGGGCGTAAGACTTGGAACAATAACTAGAGGTCGTGGGTTCGAAACCGATCCTAAGCGCCAATCGCCATACCGCTGAGTGATGCTAATTTACCTCTCACGTGATGGGCCTGGGACGGTCTGGCGTGGGCCGGTTTGCGTGTTCGGAACAACATGTTTTGGAACAATACAATAGTACTATGAAAAGCTTATTATGATCGTTCCCAAACCCGGCCACGTTTTGTAACAATGGAAGTTAATAGAGGGCCTTGATTTTTTTTCACGCTTTAGGCCTCCAAAATGGTTGGGCCGCCACTAAAAATAACACAAACCATATAAATTTCTTTATGCATTCATGTATATTAAGACGAAAATTCGCGTCTTAAATAACAAAATGTTGGGTCACGTTAACTACTAGACCAATGAGACCCATTTGAGATATATACAAAAAGCAAAACAAACTATACTTTAACTACAACTAATAAATATAACATTTTATAAGTTTATGTAACCTTTAAGTTTAATACCTAAACACATCTTACATGAAAAATATACATAAAAAATAATTAAATGAAAATTATTTAAAAAAAAAACTAAAAGTAAACCACGTAACACGCGGGCTAAAAGCTAGTATATGTATATATATATATATGTATATATAGGAGAGGATTAAGAGAAATATCAGCCATAGAGAGAAAACTAAAAAAACTCCTAAATAATTATTCTAATTAAAAATAAATAAATATTTACAAATTTTTGTTTTTTCCATTTCTTATATTTTGTAACTCTTCACCGGGATAAAAAGGTTGTAATGCACATACGTCTTATTGTGCGATACTGTTATATTACACATGTATAATACTGTGTATTTTTATGTTCAATAGTGTTAAATTGCATGCATTCAAAATGTGTGTATTGTTTATGTGCAATAGTGTTATCTTATATGCAAAAAATATTAAAATAAATAAATAAAAGTCGATGTAGTGCACATTTTCACTAGTTTTGTATTTACACATACGTATGTATGGTTGCATCCGAAAGAAGGGAAACAAACCGTTATAAAAACATGTGTAATAAGGGTGACAGATACTTATAATAACATGCCTAAGATGGACGACATATCCTTATAAAAAAACATGCGTAAGAATGAAACAGCTGGCTTGAGAAGCACACATAACAGAACAATAAATAAGCTGGCATCTGAAGATTTGAAGTTATGATGTTTGTGATGTTGAACTTAAAATACATATTTGAATGTCTGTTTAAATTTAAGATATGTAACAATTAGTTGAAGTTTTAATATTTTGTGAAAAAATTAATTCACTCTGATGTTTATGATTGTGTTTATGAGTAAATCTAATGTCCAATGTAGGGCACCAGGATCAGAGCCTTAAGTGCATTAGTCTTATATTGTGTATATACAATATTGTGTATCAAATATGTGAAGTGGTGTTGTATTCTATGCAATACAACACTCTTGCATATATGCAACACACACTATTGTATATATGCACTACAAAAACGAGTTTTTTTTACCAATATCAACATATAAGAATAATGAAAAAAAATTCACTACAAAATTAAAAAAAAGTTTAAAATAATTCTTTAGGAGTTTATAAGTTTTCTTTATAAGAGAAGTTTTCATTTGATCTCACCCTTATATATATATATATATATATATATATATATATATATGTGTGTGTGTGTGGGGGGGGGGGGGACTGTTCATTTGAGAAGTCATTTTAATGCGAAAAACCAATATGAACCACTAGTTTATTATAGGTTGTAAATGTTTAAAAATAAATAAAAAAGTTTTAATGAAAACATTAAAAACCTTCTATCTTTAATTAATACAACTAATAAAACCATTTGTTTCTCTCTTCAATTAACATAACTAAATAAATTAAATTATTTTTAAAAAATATAAAGAATTCATATATTTTTGTAAAACATTTCTTCAATCTTCATTTTTTATCCTACACAAATACAATTTATTCATAAACTATAATTTCTTTTAACTCAATATGTAAATATTCATCAACATGTGATTTTATTCATAGCCAACGATATATATTTTTTCTCAATTAATATATCTATATAAAGCAACACATACTTACAATGTGATGAATAATACAATATAAATATCCTACACATGCTTGTATTATAATATAACAAAAAAATATTCAACCTACAATCGTACACAAAAAAATGTAACCTACACTTATTCTAAGCATAAGAAAACATATAACCTACACAACAACATGCAACCTACACGCACACACACACACACACACACATATATATATACACACACATATAAGTATATTTTTATTGATATTTAATTTACACATGTGTAGGATACATGTAATTTCTATGTAACTTATCTATACTATATATAACGCATGACACTCCATTATAAGTAATTTACAACACTTAAAGCATGAGTTACAACATCAACAATGGGCAATAATGTCATTGTAACATTAAATCTCGCGTACATATAAAAATTTTCATCCCTTAAAGTTACAACATTGGTCTTTAATCTTTTACCTATATATTATTTTATTTTCACTTTTAACCCAACTACCCCCCCCCCCATTAATTTTAAATGGTCATAACTTTTTCATGCGTTAATATTTTTTAAAATAAAGGGCATCATAAAAAAGAGCATTTTATTATCTTTAATTTGTGTATGATATTGCTATAGTTTTTCAAAGTACAAAAAAACAATTTATGCAAAGTTTTGCGGTTTTGTTTTGATGGTTTTAAATTAAACCATGAGCCAACTTTACACGTTTTTTTTGTCGTCGAAAGCCGAAACTGAACTGTTTAGAATTAAAACTCAATTAAGCCAAACCATTAACAACGATTACGTTCCGATATAGTTTGTACTTCAATAAAAAAATTGAGTTTTAAAGTTAAATAAAAATTATTAATATGCATATACCTTCACTTCAAACTAAGCACCAACTATTACATTATTAAGAGAATCATACTATGAACAAAGATAACTTTGGTCACATATATAATAAACATTATTATAATAAATAGAAGACGAAATCATAATAAGAACAAAGATTGTAAAAAAAGATACTGGAAATTGGGATAAATTAAAACATATATAATACTAAATAAGTAATTAATTAACATTCAATATGTACGGACAGCTCTGGTTTCAACAGAGAAACCAAACTGATGAATGGTCTCATAGTTTAACGAAATAATGAACACCCATAAATTTGTTACATGATTATCAAAGTATGTGTTTCCCGCTGCATCACGCGGGTACTCTTCTAGTTTCAGCTCGACCCCAGCCAGGGGCTCTGCCCCTTAGACCCTGCTAGGGGCTGCCGCCCCTAGACCCCATTGCTAGGGGCGCTGCCCCAGGACCCCCGTTGCCACGGGTTACAATAACTTAGAAGTATGATATAGTTAGAAATAGTTAATTGATACTTGTAATTATTATACAGTTAGCCGTTCACAGCTAAAGAGGGCTATTACTATAAAAGGATCCAGGCGAGTTTCTAGCCCCATTTCCTTGTTATGTTTTCGGGGCAGTGTGCATACTCAATGTGATTAGTTAATATACTTACCTTGAGTGGTAAGTGTATGATATGTGTTAGTATAATATATGAAGTATGAATGATGTATGTATGCTAATGCAAAAATTGAAAGTATGTATGAAAGTTTATAATTGTAAAGATAAAGAAAGGTAATGTATGGTTGTATGGCAGAGAAGGAACCAGACCGTAGTAATATTCGAGGCAAGAGGGAACCGGACCCTAATAATATTCGAGGCAAGAGGGAACCGGACCCTAGTAATATTCGAGGCAAGAGGGAATTGGGCCCTAATAATACTCGAGGAAAGTAGGGCCAAATGCTCTTTAAAACGTACAAGTAGATATATAAGAAAGTATGAAAGAATGAAAGTATGAAAATATAAAGTGTGAATGAAAGTATGTATGAATGAGATATAAGCAGATTAAGAAAGTAATATGTGTCTTCGGATATATATATATATAAGTATGTTGGTGAATGTATTTTATGTTTCCTAATTAACAAGAACTCACTCAGCATAGCTGACTTTTAGTAGGCACGTAGGTGAGTAGAATGAGACAGCTGGCTTGAAAAGGGGCACATGGCAAAGGAATAAAGAGGCTGGCATCTAAAGACTTGAATTTATGATGTTTTAAATTAAGACATGTTTTATATGGTTTAAAATTTTAAAGACTTATGTAATGAATGTTTATCTTTTATCTATTCCGCGAAAGTTTTATTTAACTCTGATAATAAAAACTGTGTTTACGAGTAAATCCAACATCCAAAGCAGGGCACCGGGACCGGGGCCTTACAAGTTGGTATCAAAGCATAAGTTCGAGAGAATTAAGCATCCTATATGCTTCGAATCGAACAGAGACTGGGACGTAAGTAAGAAAAGAATGAAGATGCCAGTTCAAGAAAGCCATGTGTCGTTCAAGAAAGCTAAGTAAAAGTAAAGTACATGATTACCTTCATGAGTAATGTAAGGATGCGTAAGAAAGATAGCTTAATTGCTAGAGATAGGAGTATTTGATTATGTGAAACGTTTAATTGTCTAACTGTTAAAAGTAGAACCTAGCACAAGTGGACTCACAAAGGGAAGTGTATAGGAGAAAGAGAGTAACGTGATCAGCTAATCACAGCTGGCCATTGTTATTACCTTTTAGCCTTACTATCCTTATACTAAATAGTTACTTGAGTGATGACATTTGTGTTTCCTTATAGAATACGAATGGCTGGAGCAAGGAAAGTTGTTGGTCAAGGAGGTCTTACGAGACATCGTGGTAGGCCACACATTACCCTGGAACCTTCTCTAGAGTAAGTTACTAACACAAGGGAAGAAGGAAGTGCAGCTGGACAGAATATGAGAAACAATGAAGGGTATCAATTGGATTTTACGGTGCAAGCTGCCATCTCTCAAGCTGTAGCTGCTGTAGTGAAGAACCCGCAACCTGAAAAGTCTGCTGGAAGCCATGTGAGGGCCGCTGAGAGGCGGGGGATGACGGTAAGAAGGCTGATGATGGGGAAAGTGAATCTAGTGAAGTTCGATATAGGAAAGTGGATGAGATTAAGAGATGCCGAGGTGGGTGTAACTACAAGTCTTTCAAAGGTTGAGACCCACCAAAGCTGACATGTTTGGGGGATGCAATCGCTACTCTCAAATGGATAACCGCCATGGACAATGTTATCCGAATTAGCGAGTGTCGTCCTGACCAAGCAGTGGGTTATGCCACCTAATCGTTCGGAGATGAAGTTATGTACTGGTCGGAGTCGGTGAAGCAAAGAAAGACTCGAGAAGAAGTTAAGGCAATAAGATGGGACGACCTGAAGGAGTTAGTGATGAGAAGGTTATGTGCTGATGCTGAGGTTGAAAGGGTTGAGATGAAGTTTCTAAACTTGAAGGCGGGTAAGATGAAACACCGCGAGTATACTACCGAATTCAACCGCATGTCTAGGTTTGTGTCTGACATGGTGAATACCGAAGCCAAAAGAATCAAGTGCTACATAAGAGGACTGCCACAAAACGTCCGCACTATAGTCAGGACTAATAAACCTGCCACCTTTGACTCTATTGTTGAACTCGCAGAGATGGTTTATGATGATCTGACTGTGGAGGAAATGGTGGTGGTGGAAGAGAAGAAGGGAAAGAAATGGATTGCTCCTTCTAGGCAGCCCGGTACTTAGATGTGGAATCCCAAGGATAAAAGGCAAAAGGTGTGGGAGAGAAGGCCCTGTAAGATGTGCAGAGTTGGATCAAATGTTTGTTATAAGTGCAGAATGGTGGGGCATTATGCTCATGAATGTAGTGCAAAGCCTACGTGTTACAAATGCGGTAAGACAGGTCACATGTCAAGGGAGTGCACCGATGGTGAAGCTGGAAGAAGTGGAAGGAAAGATGTTGGGCAAGCTAGGCTAAGGGCCAGGGCCTACCAGTTGACTCAAGAGCAAGCCAAGAAGATCCCATATGTTGTTACAGGTACGTTTCTAGTAAACGGTATTGCTGCTTCGGTATTATTTGATTCAGGTGCGAGTAGAAGTTTTGTAGCTACGACATTTAGTAAGATAGCAAAGATGAAATGTTGTCGTGTGCTTGAAACATTTAAAGTAGAAACCGCGAGTGAGGCCTCAGTTAGAATATTAAGAATGCTTAAGGATTGTAAGATAGAGTTAGAGGGCTGTGAGTTCCTTGTTACCCTGTATATTATGACCTCAGGAGGGTTCAATGTGGTTTTGGGAATGGATTGACTATCTGAGTTTGAGGCTCAAATAGTGTGTAAGAGTAGATTAATAAGATTAAAGTCCTTGGATGGTGGTACAGCGACGGTTTGTGGTGATAAAGAAAGTACAAGGCTTAATGTTATTTCGATGATAAAAGCCGAATGATTGTTAAGGTGAGGGTGCGGTGCCTACCTGGTGTATGTTGTCAAAGCTACGGTTGTGACAAAAGAAGTAAAATATAGTCCTGTTGTGCGCGACTACCCAGAAGTGTTCTCTTAGGACCTTCCGGGGTTGCCACCGGAGCGAGATGTAGAATTCTAGACAAATTTAATACCAGGAGCACAGCCCGTCGCGAAAGCACTTTAACGCCTGGCGCCATATGAGATGAGAGAATTGATGTTCCAACTACAAGAACTCCTCGATAAAGGTTTTAGAAGACCGAGTGTTTCCCCGTGGGGTACACCGGTGTTGTTTGTTAAGAAAAAGGACGGAAGTATGAGAATGTGTATAGACTATCGTGAGTTGAACAAGCTTACGGTGAAAAACAGATATCCGCTGCGACGGATTGATGATTTGTTTGATCAACTACAAGGTTCGAGTTGGTTCTCACGAATAGACCATAGATCAGGCTATCATCAGTTGAAGGTGAAAGAGGCAGACATCCCTAAGACAGCGTTTCGGACGCGGTATGGACACTACGAGTTCCTCGTGACGTCGTTTGGTCTAACGAATGCTCCAGCAGCATTTATGGACATGATGAATAGGATATGCCGGCCGATATTAGATAAATCAGTTATCATGTTCATTGATGTAACATCCCGTTTTTCGGGTTTCGATTAATAAATGAAAGTATTGGTTATTAGGAGTTGGGCTAGTGTTGGGTTAAATGGATATGGGTTATGGACTTGGGTTATGAAAGAAAGAGGAAAGGACCATGGGCTTAAGCCCATGATCCATAATTATATAAATCTTAATTACCCATTTATTTCTCATTTCACACATATTCCATACACCACCAAAACACACACTTAAGCTCTCTCTCTAGTCTCTCTCTCTCTCTCTCTCGAGCCGAATTCACCAAGGAAACCGATCCCGATCCAAGGTATGATAGTATGTTATTGTATGAGCTTAAACCCGTTAGATATAATCACGAAATGACAAGCCTACACCGTTAAACCGTTTAAATCATGAGATCCGGGTGGAATCGGGTATAAACCGAACCTATGATGAGCTTAGGGGTCACCCTAGCTCAGATCTGGATCGAACGGGATGAAAAACGGGTTAAAACTCGTTTTTCCGGCGAATCCGCGATTTTCCTGCGGCTCTCCGGTGGCGGCGCCGGAAAGTTAGGTACGAGGTAAGATATGTCAGGGAATGTTCTGACATTCCATGACCTAACCCTAGTTCTCTAACGGAAGGTTAACGAATCAGAGTTGATTCGCTGGTGATTCGTTAAAGGAAATATAACGAACTAGCTTTAGTTCGTATCCGTTTCATTAAGGGAAAAAGGTAGCGAATTACAATTGGTTCTCTATAGCCAGTTCGTTAGAGGAGATAACGAATTAAACGGACTAATTCGTTATATGGACTGGTTCGCCATGGTCTGATTCGTTAAGGAGTCCAGTTCGTTAAAGGGTTCAATTCGCTACAGAAGCCAGTTCGCTAAGATAAGCCAATTCGTTATGAACCAGTAACGAACTAGAAGTTTAATAACTGACAAGAACAGTCCCTGGACTTGGTAAGGAATGAAAAATTTACACATTAACCCTTGAAATTTTAAGTAGCAAATTAATTAATGATTCAAAATGCTAGGGGCTCTGCCCCTTGGACCCTACTAGGGGTTGCCGCCCCTAGACCCCGCTGCCAGTGGCGCTGCCCCCGGACCCCCGTTCGTTGAGAGTTATAATTACACTAGAAACGCGAGATGAGTAGTGATAGTTAATTAATGCATGTAATTATTATACAGTTAGCCGTGCCCAACTGAAGAAAGGAATAACTATTAACGGTGAACATAACTGAATTCAGGTGAGTTTCTAGCCCCACTTCCTTGTTATGTTTTCGGGGCTGTATGCATACTCGATGTGATTAGTTAATACACTTACCTTAAGTGGTAAGTGTATGCCTTATATGATTATGTATAAATGATTGCTTGTCGATACGTGAACGATCTTCGGATATTGCATGTACCGTCGGGTGATAGTTGAAGATATGAATGATATGTATATAAGGTATGAATGATTGCTTGTCGGTACGTGAACGATCTTCGGATATTGCACGTACTGTCAAGGTATAATGTTATGTATAATGTACGAATGATATGTATGCATGTTATGAATGAATGTAAGAGATAGAAAAGTATAGAGGAAAGGGACTGAGCCCTAATAATACTCAAGGTAGAAAGGGACCGGACCCTAATAACATCCGAGACAGAAAAGGGAACGAGCCCTTTATAAATCTCGAGGCAGAAAGGGACTGAGCCCTAATAATACTCAAGGCAGAAAAAGGGACCGGACCCTAATAAATCCGAGGCAGAATAGAATGAAGGTATGTATGTATATTACGAATGAATTACGAAAGTATAAAGTACGTATGGAAGTACGTAGTTAAGAATGTATTGAATGTTGTGTGATTAACTAGAACTCACTCAGCGTAGCTAACTTTTAGTATGCACGCAGGCTAATCGACTAAGGCAGTTGGCTTGAGGAAGACACATGGCAGGATCCGAAGAGGCTGGCATCTGGAGATATGTCATGATGTTTGAAATACTATGCTTTATGTTATGTTTTTGAAAGACAAGTTATGGATGTTTGTAATGAATTATTGACTTTTATATTATTCCGCGAATGTTTTTATCAACTCTGATATTATGAACTGTGTTTATAAGTAAATCCAACGCTAAAGTAAGGCACCGGTAACGGGGCCTTACAATTGACGATATACTGATTTATTCAAAAAGCGAGTCTTACCACATGGAACATCTACGAGAAGTATTAGAGAAACTGAAGGAAGAGAAACTGAAGGAAGAGAGACTGTATGCTAAGTTTTCGAAGTGCGCGTTCTGGTTGCGTGAGGTACAGTTTCTAGGTCATGTAATCAACCTTGAATGGATTACTGTGGACCTAGCTAAGATCGAGGCAATAATGAATTGGAAGACTCCGCAGAACCTGACTTATATATGCAGCTTCTTAGGGTTGGCTGGCTATTATAGGAGATTCATTGAGGGCTTCTCCAATATAGCCGCACCATTAACCGGAATGACCCGGAAGTCTGTAGTACACAATTGGGGTAAGTTTCAGGAGGTGTCTTTTGAGGAATTGAAGAAAGTACTCACACAATCTCCAATCCTTGCTCTACCCGATGGTGACGAGGATTTGGTTGTTTGTACTGATGCCTCGCATCGTGGGTTAGGTTGCCTATTAATGCAACGAGGAAATGTGATAGCTTATGCGTCCAGACAGTTGAAGGTTCATGAGAGAACCTACCCCACGCATGACTTAGAGCTAGCAGAATTAGTGCATTCTCTCAAGATATGGAGACATCACCTATACGGTACTAAGTGTACGAGTTACACCGATCATAAGAGTTTGAAGTACTTCTTCTAGCATAAAGAGTTGAACATGAGACAATGGAGATGGTTGGAGTTGATAAAGGACTATGATTCTGATATCAAATACTATCCTAGAAAGACCAATGTAGTTGCCGACGCGCTAAGCCGTAAGAATGAAGAAATCATTGCAACAATAAAGTCCTATAAGTTAATCATTAACTCAGATCTCTTCAGAGAAATAATCAAGGTACAGTCTGAGGTGCTTATTGATGAAGGGCTAATGAAGAATGAAAGAATCTTTGGACAGCAAGACGAGCTGATGGGAAACACTCATGGTGTGAAGACTAGATTTGACCGCATGTGGATTCCACGCCTTGGAGGTCTTAGAGGACGAAATCTAGATGAAGCTCATTAGTCAAGATACTCGATTCATCGGGATACACCAAAATGCATCAGGATCTTAAGAGGGACTACTAGTTGCCGGGTATGAAGAATGATGTAGTAGATTATGTTAGTAAGTGCTTAACTTACTTGCAAGTCAAAGCGGGACATCAAAAACCTTATGGGAAGATGCAGCCATTTGAGATACCTGAATGGAAATGGGAACACGTCACCATGGATTTCATAACTAAGCTACTGCGTACAGCTAAACATCATGGTACCATTTGGGTGATAGTGTACCGTTTGACTAAACGTGCTCACTTTCTGCCTATACGTGAGGCTATCTCGTCAGGAACGTTAGCAAATGTGTTCATAAAGGAGGTTGTGGCTAAGCATGGTGTGCCGTTATCGATCGTGTCGGATTGAGATACTCGCTTTACTTCGAGATTCTGGAAGAAGTTCCATGAAGCTATGGGAACAAGACTAAACATCAGTACATCGTATCATCCTCAAACAAATGGGCAGTCTGAAAGGACTATCCAAACCCTTGAGTATAAGCTATTTTTCTGTGTTTTAGACTTTGGGGGAAGTTGGGATGATCATCTGCATCTTGCAGAATTCTCTTATAACAACAACTACCATTCGAGTATTGGTATGCCGCCGTTTGAGATGGTGTATGGTAGATGTTGTAGAACTCCTGTATGTTGGGGGAGATTGGTCTAAATGAGATTGGAAGCCTAGAATTCGTGCAAGAAACCTCGTCAAGGTTCGATTAAATCAGGGCAAGAATGAAAGCTGCTCAAGACCGTCAGAAGTCGTATGCTGATAAGCGGTGATGACCAATCGAGTTTAACGTTGGTGACAATGTGATACTCAAGGTCTCGCCTTGGAAATGTATTATTCATTTTAGGAAAGAGAGGAAAGTTAAGTCCAAGGTATATTGGACTGTTTAGGATCATCGGTCGTGTGGGCAAAGTTGCTTACAAGCTGGATTTACCCGAGGAGTTAGAAGGAATCCATTCTACCTTTCATGTTTCTCATCTGAGAAAATGTCTAGCTGATGACACGTCACATGTGCCATTAGTAGACATTGAGGTTGATGAACAGTTTAAACTATATCGAACAACCTGTCGAGATTGTTGACCGCAAGGAAAAACAACTCCGTCATAAAGTTATCCCTTTGGTGAAGGTGATATGGAAGCATCGTAAGGGATCAGACGCTACTTGGGAAGTTGAAGAAGAGATGTGCAAGTTTTACCCAAGTTTGTTGAGTAATAGTCCCTGAAACCTCTTTAAGGAGAGAATAATTGTAACATCCTACTTTCGATGATAATAATAAAAGGAAATTTCGTTTATGTAATAATATGTCGTTTTTCAATTAGATAAATAAACTTTTAGAGGGTGGGCTTGGACATTAAAAGATGGAATAAAGGATGGTGATGGGCCTTAGGCCCATGGGCTTAAGGGTATATAAACCCCTTAAACCTCCCTAAAACCCTAATCTCTCATTCTATCTCTAAGCCTCCATACACTCTCAAAAACACACACAAACACTTTTCTATATCCCGAACCAAGATCCGAAGGTAAGAACCCGAGCTTGTTAGTGGAAAGCATCGTAACGAGCCAAAACCGACATCAAGACTTGATCGTGTTCGTAGCCGATTCGTTTAATGGTACGTTTTATAACGAAACACTTGTTCAGTTCGTTTAGGATTCCTAGATCTGTACACATGATAAAGATTAATCAAACGCAATGATTTTCATTGAAATTCGTTAATGATTGATAGGTTAATTGTTAGAATGAATAACCGGGTTCTTGTATTGATAAACCGCATCATTAAAACGCGAATGTTTGGATGAATGGGTGTTTGGGGTTTGTTAGCGCTGCAATTACGAGCCTAATGACACCATTTTGGTGTTGTTTCGTCGTGAACTGAGGGATAATCGCAGATCTGATGAATTTTGACTATTTCTATTCTTATCGATTTTGACTTTGACCCCTGAGTCAAAGATCTGGATAAGGCCGATGCTCATTCGTCATGATTGAACGAATCGTTGGTAATTCGTTAAGCAATCATAACGAATGAGGATGCATGCGTAACGAATGAGCCCTCATTTGCCCTATAGGAGTCACGAATGACCTTATTCATTCGTCATCCATTCACTCGCCATGAGGAGACAATGAATGGGACCATTCGTCATAGCGAATGGTGTAATTAATGATACATACTCAGAATGCAGATTTCTTAACGAATCAGACCATTCGTTATAACGAATGAAGCCATTCGTCATAACGAATGAGTTAGCGAATAAAATAATAAGTTAAGAATTCTATTAATTAACTATTTCTAAACTATATCATAATTCTAAGTTATTGTAACCCCTAGCTACCAGGGTTCGGGGGAAGCGCCCCTGGCAGCGGGGTCTAGGGGCGGCAGCCCCTAGCAGGGTCCAAGGGGCAGAGCCCCTGGCTGGGGTTGAGCTAACGAATAGCTTAACACAAATTTCATTAGAATTCTTAACTTATAATTTTATTCGTTATCTCATTCGTTATGAAGAATGATTCATTCATTATAACGAATGGCTTGATCTGAGTCTTATCGAAACGAATGAGTGAATCACGAATGACTAAGGCCATTCATGATTTCCTGAGACAAATGAGAGGTTCATTTGTTACAAGAGCACACAAGTGTATCTTATGGCGAATGGCTTGATTCGTTGCCTTATCATGGCGAATGGATGAGCAACGTATAAGTAAGACCATTCGTGAATTCTAGGAGGCTAATGAGAGGTTCATTCGTTAGGAGAGCGCATGAATGTATCTTATTCGTTATAACTGTTCAACGAATGACCAGCCATTCTTTTATCATAACGATATGAACGTCAATAATTATCCAATCCTTGACCCAAATCGTCAAAGTTAAAATTAATAAGAACAGGGATGGTCAACATACACCAGATTCACAATTTACCCCATAATCACGATGAAACAACACGAAATTGGTATCATTAGACTCGTATTCACTGCGCCTACTAACCCCAATCATCCAAACATCTAAACATTATGTTTTAATGGTGCGTTTGATCGATATATATATATATATAGACGTTTTAATATTCGACTAATTAACCTACAAATGTTAACGAATTTCTATGAGAATCATTGTGTTTGATTCGTCTTTACCATTTGTATAGATCTAGGAATACTAAATGAGCCGGCATAAACGAACAAGTTTTCGTTATAAAAGGTACCTTAGGTGAATCGGTTTCATGAACACGATCTAGTCTTGATGTATGTCTTGCTCGTCACGACGCTCTAACACCCACGAGCTCGGGTCTTTTCCTTCGGATCTTGGCCCGAGATAAAAAAGGGTGTTTGTGTGTGTGTTTTGAGAGTGTATGGAGGCTAGGAGATAAAAATGAGGGTTTTAGGTGGTTTAAGTGGTTTATATACCCTTAACCCATGGACCTAAGGACCATCACCATCCCTTATTCCATCTTTTAAATGTCCAAGCCCATACCCCAGTATTTTATTTGTCTAAACTAAATAATAACACATTATTAAATAAACGGAATTTCTTTTATCTAGTATAATAAAAAAATATGATGTTACAATGGGACGCAGTCTCATCCTCAAAATGAGAGTATTGTTTCACATATCGATCTCTTTAAGCCACAAGTCCTTAAATATAATATAAATTTACTTAAACAAATGATATAAATATACAAATGCATTACGAAACGTTTCAAGAATCAACGGGACCTTTGTTAATTGATTCCTTCTAACAAAATAAAAATGATTGCTTCAAACAATCAGCACTTGATTTACAACACTACCAATATATAGGCATAAGTGTGAAATATAATATATTGTTTCGGATCATCATTGCTGCTATAAGATATCCGTTATGACTCGACTGACCTGACTCCTTTACCAGTCTATATATCATAAAAAGTGTCAATAAATAAATAATGGAAAACAAAACTAAATTACAAGTGTTCTCGAATGCGTATGATTATTGTGCGAGACATAGCCTCTTGTGAACGACTGCAATTTATTAGAGCTGAATGATTCAATACCCTACGTTTCATTAGGAGCATTAAACAAATAATATTTGTTATAATTTTAAATAAATTATATCAAATCTAAAATTTGAACGTGGGTAAAAAGGAAAAAAAAAAAGTGCATTCAGAAAAAGTAGGAATTCAAAATGTGTCAACTTGACCAAAAGTCAGAAATTCATGAGGAGAAGACAAAATGATATATTAATGATTATATGTTCTAACTTTCAATTAAAAACTAACTAGCTTGCTATCGGGTAGAGTTAAGAGATCATATATGAGAGACAAGAATACGTAAGAGCCTTTTTGTTACGGACAGGTCGAAACTATGACAAGGTATGAGACTTATTCTATATCGATTGTATGGGCAACTGCTGTACGGTTTATAAGTCAATCGGCAAGGCCGGCTCTGAGAGCGCAAAAAAAAAAGAAAAAAAAAATTTTGTTTGATTTAAACAATTTAATTTTCATATGAGCTTACATGTTTATAATTTTAGTTGTGTAAAAAACTTTTGCATAAAATAAGATTAAACATGTCCCAAATGATACTAGATACCATAACTTTTTGGTTGGGAGTATACTTCTTTGCCACTAACCAAGTTAGTGGTTATGTAATTGAGTTTAAACACTAAAATATACATATTGTATTAATAAATATACATTTAATTTAAATATCAGTCCAAGCCGGGTGTCGGGCATGTGGGCGTCGACCACCCTTCCACACCTTATGGGCTACCTTAGAGATGTTCAAAACGGTTTGGGATTAGGAACCGGAACCGGTTTCTAACCGGTTCCTATAATCAAAATCCCCTTTTAAACCGGTTCCAGGGTCGAACCGGTTAGGGAACCGAACCGGTTCTCCCACCCTCGGACCCCTAACCTATGGAACCGGTTCTTACCGGTTCCTAAACCGGTTCCTACACTGTAACCGGTTACAGTGTAAAAAAATTTTTTTTTTTCGTTTTTCGTTTGCGATTTGGATTCTAAATTACGATTCGTATTTGTATAGCATGAAAAATAAACAAAACAATTAACATAAAATTCATTTTATTTACTTTAAGAAGTTAAAAAAAAAAGGTTACATGTTTTAAAATCTTCAAAAACAAACTAACAAAACATTAAACTTATAAATATAAAGTTGTGACATATTATTTCTAGAAAAAGCCTTCTTGTTCGTCGTAATTATTGAGCGGCGACTTCTTCCTCGGAATTACTTGTAGAAATGCCTTCTTGTTCGTCGTGCACTCGAACATCAAGTGGTGTTTCATCTTCGAGAGTGGTTACGTGTTGAATACGATCGATTGAGTCCAAGTGATCCTTTAAGCAAATGCACATCTCCACCGACTCCGAATTTAGTCTTGTTCTTCTCACCGATATTACCCTGCCACTAAGAGAAAAAGCGGATTCCGAAGCAACCGTAGAAGCTTGGACGGTTAGTAAATCACGGGCCATGGTGGCAAGAATCGGAAACTGGGTTTCCTTTACCTTCCACCAAGCCAAAACATCAAAAGTGCCATATTCCTCTTCGGATAAACCGGTAGAGTAATCATATGCACTATACCTTCCTAGTTCGCTTGAAGGGGTGTTACCCCTTTGTTTTTTAGCCGTTACGTTGCGAACGGTGTTCATAAGGCTAATCATGGGATCTCGTACTCTAGTAGCACTTGAACTTGATGAAGACCCCCCCGGCATAGGCATATGTATGTTTGACCCATATTTATTTAAATAAAAGTCATACATAAATTTAATATTCAAGTTAAAATAATTTTTTGCCTCTGTTGAAAAGTTTGGGTCAACTTCATGCATATCTAAGCCTGAAAAAATTTCGTCTATAACACATTCAACCCCCGTAACATTTAACATTGGGTTTAAAGCGGCGGCGCAAGTAAAAATCGGTGGCAATTCAAGAAAGTATTTTTTTAATTTAAACTTCATTGGTAATATGATGTTTGAAAACATTGGACTTTTATTTTCAAATTCTTTAAGATTGTTAACGATTAAAAATAACTCCGAAAGAACCAAGGGACTTGTCGGATAATACGTTCCCGATAGTTTCGTAGTTGATGTTTTAAAAACTTCAAGAAAAAGTCGATAAGTCATTGATAATTTCCCATTTCTCATTTGAAAAGGGGATTGCCAAATCATCCTCGGCAAGACTAGAATGAAACATTTGTAAAATTTCTCTTTGTTTTCAAAGCACTTTGTAACATTATGCAAGTGGAATTCCATCGATGAGGTACATCCCAATTAGCTCCCAAAGCTTTTCTTCCCGTATCTTTACAAAATTTTCTGTATCCAATTGTCTTTTTTTACTTTTCTTAAAAACTTCATGTAACATTATTCTAAAATCGTTTATAACCGATGTAACCTCATCCGAAGCAAGTCCGTCTTGCACGATTAAATTAATGATATGTGCAACACACCTTGAGTGAAAAAATACACCATTGCAAATCGGCGTATATTTTAATTTTAATTTATCAACCGCCGATGTATTATTCGACGCGTTATCAAATGCCATTGAAAATATTTTATTTCTAGTTTATAAGTTTTTATAGCATAATCTAAAATTTCAAAACAAATTATCTCCCGTATGTGGATACTCAAAGAGTTCGAAAGCAATGGTGCGTTTCATCATTTCCCACGATGACGGGTCTACCCAATGAGCGGTGACACAAAGATAAAATTCGGGTAGACCATGTGGAGCCGACCAAACATCACTAGTTAAGTTTTTCCCGTATTTATATTTTCAAAATATGCAATTAGTACCTCTTTGGCCTTCTTCACAATTTTAAACAATAACGTTTAAGAGTATGACGACTTACGTGAGTGTATTGTAGTTGAAGCGTATCTCGAATCATGGCGGTTAAGCGAGGGTTGTCGAAGTGGCTAAACGGCAAAGCTTCTTGAATCACAAACTTCGCCATACGATCTTGAACTCGATCAATTTGGTATGTAAATATTCCGCCTTCACTATCCATTTGCGTTTGTTGCGAATCGACGTTCTTTTTCAACGCCTTGCAATACGGTTTTTCGATGTGTTTCTTCAAATTTGAATTCGAAATTGGGTTTAAATAAATCCCACAAAACTTGCACCGAGCCTTCATTGAATGGTCACTCAATTCAACCAAATCCCAATTGCACCAAATCTCTTGATTACGATTATGAGGTACAATACGAACGAAACTTGGTTCGGCGATGGAACCTTGACCAACCGATGATTGTGAGGAAGCCATAACAACAAATATGAATATAGAAGAAGAGAAAACAAGATATTAGAGAACTCAAAACGTTGTAATAGCGTTTTTTTTGTATTTTTTTGCGTTCGGGTTTGCGTTTTTGAGTGTTGTGATGAACCCATGACACCAAATACCTATTTATACTAGTAGTGGGGTGATTGGGGGAGCCAAAAAAACGGCCATTTTTGACCCCAACGGTCAAAAAACGGCCATAAAACCAGGTTCCAACGGCTAGAATGGTTATAACGGCTAGAACCGATCCTAACCGGTTCCAACCGGTTCGGTTCCAGAACCGGTTCCGGTTCGGTTCCGGTTCCTACCCGGCCCAACTCAAAAATTCAAGAACCGGTCCCGGATCATCGGGTTGAATCAGATAGGGTCCGGTTCCTACCAAAAACGGGTAGGAACCGGTTCGGTTCCGGTTCGGGTCCACCGGTTCGGTTCCAGGAACCGGTTTGAATGATCATCCCTAGGCTACCTTGTCAATTGGGTTCCTTTACTAATCTGACTAATCTTTTGGGTTGAGTTATTCTGTTTAGTTTGTATCAGAGCCATGCTGATCGGTTCTTCATGTTAGTAATAGACGTCATGATAAATATTAAGTCTATGAACATGTTATAGCATGAAGAGTAACCACAAAAGAGAAGTATGATCCAGATGACATGATTGTAATAGGGAAAACGACCAAAATGGCCCATTTGATTAGACAAATTCCTTGACTAACCCCCAAACTAAATAATAGCCAAAATGACCATTTTCATAGCGAAAGGATCTACCATAATAGAACTGACATGCGACAGATCTATCTGACACCCTTCCATTATTTAACCAAGAACATCTTGACACGTACACACTTAAACGGTCTGGTCCGACCTTTTAGTTTTGAAGACGACCTTTAAAAAATCCAACCATTTAGATATGGACCCGACTGAATAGGTGTATTTCCTTCTTTTATTAGCTTTATTACGTTCATACACATAAACGTACATATCATACTTACCATATTTATAACGTTACAACCTGACAGTACGTGCAATATCCGAAGATCGTTCACGTACCATCAAGCAATCATTCATACATATCACATATATCACATATGGCATACACTTATCACTTAGGATGAATGTATTAACAACACATCAAGTATGCACACAGCCCCGAAAACATAACAAGGAATGGGCTAGAAACTCACCTGGATCCTGTTACGCTCACCGTTGATCGTAATTCCTTTCTTTAACTGGGCTCGGCTAACTGTATAATATTTACACATATCAATTAACTACTACTACTCGCTTTGTATTTCTATCTATATATGACCCACAACGAACGGGGGTCCGGGGGCAGCGCCCCTGGCAGCGGGGTTCTAGGGCGGCATCCCCTAGCGGGGTCCAAGGGGCAGAGCCCCTGGCTGGGGTTAAGCTGCCAGGTCAGCTTGGAAAAATTTTATTTTCGATAACTGCCTTAACACATTTTCCATTAGGTTTTTAATTTATTTTCTAAACGAACTTCACTTCAGGCGAAGTTAAACCTCGGGCGAACTTGGCTTCAGGCGAAGTTAAACCTTAGGCGAACTTGGCTTCAGGCGAAGTTAAACCTTAGGCGAACTTGGCTTCAGGCGAAGTTAAACCTTAGGCGAACTTGGCTTCAGGCGAAGTTAAACCTTAGGCGAAGTTAAACCTTAGGCGAACTTGGCTTCAGGCGAAGTTAAACCTTAGGCGAACTTGGCCGTAGGCGAAGTTATCCTTAGGCGAACTTGGCTTCAGGCGAAGTTAAACCTTAGGCGAAGTTAC
>NW_027500222.1:0-54850 GCF_021521415.1 Bidens hawaiensis
ATCAAGACAACAAGTTGACAGTAACGAATCAGGAATAGTGTTAACGAATCTGGAACAGTGTCAACGAAATAGGTTATAACGAACTGGGTCAACGAAATAATTTAAATTAACGAATTAGTTTGACGAAATAGGATAAGGAATCAGATTAACGAATCTGAATTCAAAGTGACGAATTAAGATAACGAATCACTAAGGTAACTTAACGAATCATGTAACGAAACACTAAGTGAAGCTTAACGAATCAGGTGACGAATCAGGGTGACGAATAAGCTATAGTTGATAACGAATCAACTATAACAAATCAGTTTGTTAAAACGGTTATAACAAACTCTGACAACTATTGCCACGTGGCAAAAGGTTGTTAGAATTAAAGTTAACAAATTGGACACGTGTCTCACGAATTAGATGACACGAATCAGAAATGTAACAAACTGAGTAACGAACCGCACACGAATTAGCGAATAACAATAACGAATTAGCCGAAGATTTAACGAATATTCAACAACATATGAAGATCTTCAAATCTTCATCTTATATTTCCAGATTTTTGGAAAAAATAAGAACATCAAAAACGAATCCCAAATCCGTAATACCAATTCAATACTACACCAAATCGTCCAAAGTACCTATCAAATTACTCGGAACATCATCGTGAATCCAGATCTAACCATTTTGTAAACCAATTAACCTTAACACAATTCCAATTTAACCAAAAATAAACCTATGTTTCGGCTAAAATCAGATCCAAACCAAACAACAACACAAACCAATCCAATTTTCAATTCCAAATCACCAATCCTTCCAAATACTTTAACGATCACAAATCAAACCAAATTCAATCAAAATCTGATCAAATTCAAACCGTACACAAAATAATACCAAATTATACTAATCAGTCTTTAATTAACGAATTAAAACACAATTCAAGAGCAATCGAATCCCCGAAAGTTCTGATACCACTTGTGAAACCCTCAGATCTAAGATCTAAAGTTTATTTAACAATAATCAGATCTTGTTCATTATTACTCTTATAGATTATACGTTATATATATTAGAATTAGTTGTATATAGGTGTATATATTATATAGAATAGATTAATTAGATGAAGTTTGATTGAGAGGAAACTTGGGCAGAGGTTCAATACGTTAATCTCCAAACTTAAATTGAACAATGGACGAACCCACTATATATAGAAGACATGTCTAGTTCGTTACACATTCCGTAATGAACTAGCCTCCTTCTTCGTTACAATACATTAAATAATCAAACTTAACTAAACACCCACTGATTCGTTAAACATCCTTAACGAATCAGGAGGAACTTAACTTATGGTCTAGTTCGTTAAACATCCTTAATGAACTAGACAGTTCCTCTAACTAACTAACTTAGTTTAATAATAAATAACTTTTACATAGATAAACGATAAATACAAAACGATAATTACAAAGACTCGAGACGCAAAACCGTGTACTAACAATTATTCGTCAAACCATCAATCTAATATAGTACTCAACCAAAACCTAGGTAGTGTAAAGTATTTAGCCACTCATAATAAAGTACGAAATAAAAATAAATGAGTTCATTACAAAATATACAAAAGAGTTAGAACAAATAATTCACCAATATGCTTAGTTGCTTTCTTCTTTGCGTCTTGACTTCTAGTAGCTGTCAACAACCAAAACTCTTTTTCGTTACTTTTTCTTCCCACGATAGCGCAGCCCACAAAAAATTAATAATATAGTCTTCTTTGCTTTCTTTCTTGTTTGGACCTCCTCCACCAAAAAAACATCGTACACAGTAGCAAGTTATATATAATAATGTGGAAATTTTGGCGCCAACAACTAAAAAAACCCTTCTTATTATCCCTTGACTCATGTTATACATAATAATATGTAGGGTTCTTTTTTTTTCTTCGGTCCACCGACTCCATATGCTTGGACTTTTTAGCGGGCCTTCCTAGAAGATAAAACATTCTCAACTTTTTAACTAGAAATCTATATTGATGAAAGCCCATAAATCAGCTCGCTTCCACCCAAGAATTCTCTTTTCTATATTTGTTGTATTAATTTTTTTCTTGTGCTCTTGTAAGTCGAAATGCATAGGGGCCCATAAATCTCATGTATCTCCTGTACGAATCAAACAAAAATTTGAGTTTATATCTATAATTTAAACCTTAAAGTTCATATATAAACTAACTTGTTTTCTTTCATTAAAACTGATCACCCCTCTTTATTTTATACCAAATAATAATAATATATAATATATTAAAATATATTCTTTTGCTGATCTCAAGTTTAGTTTGATACACCGTTTTAGCTCGTAATCTCTTGAAATCATTAAAATCCAATTATTAGCCAAATAGAAATATATTCAATAAAAACCTGGGTCAAAGTACTTAAAAGTGTAGGAAATATTTAAATAATAACATGCATATTTTAGACCACATCAAATATCCCCACACTTAAACATTTTTCGTCTCTGAAAAAGTAATATGCACAGGATCATAACAGAGAAATATAATATAAACCAATAACTCTTGAATTTTTTTTTATATTCAATATTCAAAAACCATCAAACAAATTAATCTCGATTGCCGAACACATGTCCACTTATCAACATTCACCTAATAAGAAAAATTCGGTAGATTGCCAGTATTGTTTTCCACCTAAACCCATGCCCTTTAATACTTACCGAGACAAGTAAGATGCGACAAGTTTATTAGTTTATATGATCTAGTGGGACCCACAACTGAAACAATTTTATATGGTTTTACCGAAACCGAGCCACCCCAACTTGACTTAAACCTTATATCTAGTTGATCAAAACATGTTATACCATTTTTTGAAGAATAGCTAAAAACGATCAAGGATATTGTTTATCCACCTAAGCTTAAGCATCAAGGTTTACCAGTTAGCCATTAGATATGATTAAGGTATGTATCAAGTAACTAACTAGTAAGTGTTCCCCACTACATGACATACCCCCGTTATCAAGCAATACCACAAAGCCCATCACCATAGGTGAATATGCACGAATTCATCTGTGGGCTTACATATGGCGTGTCCTTTGTGATCCGTTTCTTAATGGTAATTGGACACGAGCAAGGGAACCCCATATAACTAACATCGTGGATGCTCAAGTCAGTAGTGTATTTTGTACATTGAAGTACTAGATGATCAAGTTTAATAACTGTTGGTGCATTTTGTGACCGTCGCTATGCAATTCTGACCAGCGGAACGCCACAGGCGAAGTTAGAACAACTTCGCCATAGGCGAAGTTATAACAACTTCGCCATAGGAGAAGTTAGCACAACTTCTGCCATAGGCGAAGTTATATCAACTTCGCCATAGGCGAAGTTGTAACAACTTCGCCTACAGGCCCAAGCCCGTGAAGTTTATATATATATATATATATATGTGTGTCGTGTTTAGGGTTAAGGATCCAGAAATCAGAGTATTGTGTGATAAGTTTAATTAGCTTGAGAGAAACCGAGAGAGTGAGCCGTGTGGGACGGCCCGAGGTAGAGCTCACCTCGGGTCGGCCGTGTCATTTGTTTTCATGTTTGGTATGTAAGTGTTTTGATTATTATATAAGAATCTGCAGATTTGATTATCCCGTTCTTGTATTTGTTCGTGTATTTGTTCGTGTACGTGTTTGTGTTCTTCATCTTTACACCAATAAACGAGTCTAGGTGGATTCCGCACTCCTAGACCTCGTGCGGATCTCGTATCGATCAGCGACGCGTGGGGAACCTTACAAGTGGTATCAGAGCATATTATTTATGTTATTTTCAAGGCGTTCGAGAATTGGATCCTGAAACGTGATGCTTATTTATTTGAGTGAAAATTCTGGAACAAGTTGGATTTAATCGGGAACTAAAGTGTTTATGTTCTTGATCGTTATCCCTGGTGATTGAAGATGCTTCGGATTAATTAATGGTCATGTGTTAGATTCTGTCAAGGTGGTTTTGTGATGAAATTGATCACTTGATGTTGAGTAGTTGAAGATTAAACCTTATCGTATGCCGACGAGTTGGTGAAGTTGTGGAGGAAGCCCAACTTCACGTGTTGGTGAAGTTAGATGGACTCACGTGATTGGTTGAGATGATCTATTGGCACGAGGATGCATGCATTTCAAAGACCTCAATCGTTATAGTCGGAGAAGCTTACACTGAAGGGGAGATTTGATATGGAAGACGCTGGGTGATTGGTAGATTTGTGAAGCTACATGACAGTTTCAGACACGGCTGGTTGAAGGGCAAATAGAAGATCATCAGTTAAGAGGGAGTCTGTTGGTGCATGTTTTTGTAACAGATGATCTTTCGTGTTTGTTAGAATTGAGAGCAACGGTCAAAGGTGGAGTCTGTTGGTGCATTTTGTGACCGTCGCTATGCAATTCTGACCAGCGGAACGCCACAGGCGAAGTTAGAACAACTTCGCCATAGGCGAAGTTATAACAACTTCGCCATAGGAGAAGTTAGCACAACTTCTGCCATAGGCGAAGTTATATCAACTTCGCCAACAACTTCGCCTACAGGCCCAAGCCCGTGAAGTTTATATATATATTTGTGTGTCGTGTTTAGGGTTAAGGATCCAGAAATCAGAGTATTGTGTGATAAGTTTAATTAGCTAGAGAGAAACCGAGAGAGTGAGCCGTGTGGGACGGCCCGAGGTAGAGCTCACCTCGGGTCGGTCGTGTCATTTGTTTTCATGTTTGGTATGTAAGTGTTTTGATTATTATATAAGAATCTGCAGATTTGATTATCCCGTTCTTGTATTTGTTCATGTATTTGTTCGTGTACGTGTTTGTGTTCTTCATCTTTACACCAATAAACGAGTCTAGGAGGATTCCGCACTCCTAGACCTCGTGCGGATCTCGTATCGATCAGCGACGCGCGGGGAACCTTACAATAACTTATGTTTGGCAGAAAAACTGCGGGTTTGCTCTTTGAGCTCTTTTTAAATATTTATAAATCCACTTAGGAGATATGAATACCCAGATGATATACCGCATATAGACCCATGGTCTCCGAACCCTGAGGCATCCCATCAATACAGGATTTAAGGTTATAAAACCATACGCCTATGAAGTGTTAACCACTAAAACTAGAAGTATAAAAATTATGTTTATATCACAGGCTACGTAGGCATACCCTAACGTTAAATCTACCCAAGCATCGTATGATTAGTCTATTCAGATTTCTATAAAATTATAATTTTAACGATCAAACTAAACATAAGGCTTGAGTATGACCCGACCTTTCATCCCATTTTTTTAACAAGCATCCCCCTAAAATCAAGCAATTTAAGTTCAATAATGTCTGCAAGCATACTGTCCTTTCATTCTTAATGGGCTGAGCGTACTGACACATCAATTACGGAGTCTATCTGTTCAGTCAAATCCCATTTTATGTGTTGATTTAAAAACTCATTTTCTTTTAAATTTCTAAAAATTTTCAAGAGTGTTGTCAAATCATCGGTAATAATATCATATCCTGTTTAATGCAGAAAACCAATTTCAAGGGACATTTAAAAAAAAAAAATTGGGATTTTTTTAATATTTTTTTGTTATATTAAAATTTTCATTTTTTTCTTTTTTTTTAATAAAATTTGAAACTTTCTTTTTTTTATTATTTTTTTAAAGATAACGTCAGTTTTCATCCCCACACTTAAAATTTACATTGTTCCTAATGTATGAATAGAAAAAGACAGAAAATAAAGCAGAATAAAAACTTTAAGTAAATAAAACAATAAGGTGGAACAGACACCCCTGTAAATAATGTAATTATCTTCACAAGTCTCCTTCCAAGGCGACCGTATAGTATTTCATTCGCCGCCGCAGCATCTGGGTGTCCTCTACAATATGATAGGCTCAGAAAATCCACGTCCGAATGGAGATTGAGTACAAACGAGAAAATCCAATCTTGCAAAATAAACTCAAAACAACCCAAAGCAGACATCGAATAGACTCTAAGGACTCAAACAAACTCAAAGAAAAAATAAAATAAAGAAGAATAAACCGAAAAGAAAATAATGCAACTAAGTTCTATACAAACTCTACAACTCGGATCAAGGTAGATCACCTCCTCCTCGCGATCACCAAGTGGACCTCCAACATAATGCTTCAGTCTATGCCCATTCACTTTCCACAAATGTCCATCATCAGCCTCTATCTCAACTACTCCATAAGGAAATGCCTCTTTCACAACGAACGGACCAGCCCATCGGGATTTCAACTTACCCGAAAACAACTTCAACCGGGAACTATATAGAAGAACCTTATCCCCACAATTAAACTCTTTGGGCCCCTTAATATGTTTATTATGACGTTCCTTTGTCAACTCCTTATACCCCCAACTTCTTTCATACGCCTCATTCTGTAACTCCTCAACCTCGTGAATTTCAAGAAACCGACTCTTTCCCGCCGCTAATAAATCAAGATTTACGGCTCTTAAAGCCCAATACGCACGATTTTCTAACTCAACGGGGAGATGACACACATTTCCATAAACTAGCGTAAAGGGAGTGGTCCCGATGGGCATTTTAAATGCAGTACGAAAGGCCCAGAGTGCAACATCTAGCTTTTCAACCCAGTCTCCGCGACTGTTCCCAACTGTTTTCTCTAAGATCCTCTTAATTCCACGATTGGTGTTTTCCACTTGACCGCTATTATGAGGATGGTAGGCCGTAGAAATTCTATGGGTGACCCAATAACGTTTCAGAACCTTATCCATCGGAGCATTACAAAAGTAGGTACCCCGATCACTGATCAAGGCCTTAGGAGTACCGAATCGAGCAAAGAGTTTTCGAAGGAATCCCACTACAACTCGCGCGTCATTTATAGGTAAGGCTTGAGCCTCCACTCATTTGGACACGTAATCAACGGCAACGAGGATGTATTTGTTACCTCTAGAAATAGGAAACGGACCCATAAAATCAATGCCCCATATATCGAAGATCTCAACCACCTGGATAGGGTTTGGGGCATCTCATTTCGGGATGAGATGTTACCAGCTCTTTGACACGCGTCACACTACTGAAAAATCTAATACGCATCATGAAAAATAGTCGGCCAATAGAATCCTGCATCAAACACGCGTTTGGCGTTATAAGTCGCACCAAAATGGCCACCGATCGGGCCTTAATGGCAATGGCGAAGAATGTTGTGGGCTTTTCATCACCAAAAACACATCACCGAATCACCTGAACCGCACCAATATGGAATAGGTACGGATCCTCCCAAATGTAGAACTTGATATCTGCAAAGAACTTTGTCTTTTGCAGATATGTCAGTCCGGGCACTAACTCACCAAAGGATTGATAATTAGCAAGATAAGCAAACCATGGAAACCCCTCTTCACTCGCTTTTACATACAATAAAGTCTCACCCGGGAAATTATCACCAATTATTTTTTCCCGGGTCTTGTCCATGTCGGACTTTTCTAGCCGTGACAAGTGGTCGGCGGCGACATTTTCAGCTCCTCTCTTATCTTTAATTTCTATATCGAACTCCTGAAGCAAAAGGATCCAACGAAGGAGTCGAGGCTTCACATCTTTCATAGCGAACAGGTACCTTAGAGCTGCATGATCTGAAAAAGTGATAGTCTTAGAAAGCACGAGATTGGAACAAAATTTATCGCACGCAAAAATAACCGCAAGAAGTTCCTTCTCTGTCGTGGTGTAATTCTCCTGAGAATTGTTAAGGGTCTTACTAGCATAATAGATGGGATGAAAATGTTTCTCTTGACGCGCCCTAACACGGATCCAACAGCAAAATCACTCGCATCGCACATGATCTCAAATGAAAGAGTCTAATCGGGAGCAACATGAATAGGATCACTCACTAACCTCTCCTTAATCAACTCAAAGGCCCTCAAACACTCCTCACTAAAATCGAACGACCTATCTTTCTCTAGAAGTTGGGTTATCAGACGGGATATTTTTGAAAAATCTTACATAAATCGGCGGTAGAATCCTGCATGACCTATGAAACTACGAATAGACTTCACAGAAGTGGGCGGTGGAAGTTTGGAAATGGTGTCTACCTTAGCTCTATCTACCTCAACCCCCACACTAGAAATCTTATGACCTAAAACAATACCCTCACGAAACATAAAATGACATTTCTCCTAATTAAGCATAAGGTTCGTCTCTTCACATCTAGCGAGCACTCAATCTAAGTTACGAAGACAATCATCGAAGGAATTCTCGAAGACGGAAAAATCATCAATAAAGACTTCCATGGAATCCTTGATTAACTCATGAAAAATGGCCCCCATGTACCGCTGAAATGTGGCTGGAGCGTTATATAATCCGAATGGCGAGCGTCGGTACGCGAACATGCCAAAGGGACATGGAAATGTGGCCTTCTCCTGATCACCCGGGGCAATGGGGATCTGGAAATAACCAAAAAACCGTCAAGGAAACAGTAGAACTGTTGTCCTGACAAACGCTTAAGCATCTGATCGATGAATGAAAGCGGGAAGTGGTCCTTTCATGTGGCCTCATTAAGTCTGCGGTAGTCGATGCAAAATCGCCACCCTGTTACAGTCTGTGTCGGTATGAGCTCATTCTTTTCATTCGTGATAACTGTCATACCGCCCTTTTTAGGGACCACCTGGACTGGACTAACCCACGCGGAGTCAAAGATCAGAATAATTAAACCAGCATCGACTAACTTAATAATCTCCTGCATGTTTGGGTTAAGCCTCCTCTGCGGCTGCACCATAGATTTAAACTCGTCCTCCATAAAAATTTTATGCGTGCAAAATGACGGGTTTATACCTTTGATATCCATAAGCTTCCATGCGATGGCATGCTTATGAGATTTCAGAACAACCATCAACTTTTCCTTTTCCCCCGTCTCCAAACTCGAAGAGATGATGACGGGAAGTTGATACCCCCCCCTAAAAACGCATACTCGAGGTGAGATGGTAAATCTTTTAGCTCTAAAGATGAGGGGGGAGGGTTCTCAACAGATGGTTTTTCGAATCGGAAACTCTCGCTCTTCAACCGCAAGGACATTAGAAAAGATTTGGGAACTCATGATCGGCTCGTGTCCTTCTGCCTCAAGTAACTGCTGCTCTTCCTTCTCCTGCAACTCAAAATCAAATTCTGTCATCTCGAATGACTGATTTTCCACATTGATGATCTGGGTGTCGGACGTGTCTCTCTCGCAGACCTTCATAAGATAGTCGTCTACATGCATCATGAAAGTGTCGATGAAGTAGAGAGTGCCATCATGCTACTGAGTATGCCTCATGGATTTCTGCACGTCGAATGTGACCGTGTCATCATGAACTCGAAGAGTCAATTTTCCATCGGCAACATCAATGAGAGCGCGAGCGGTGGCTAAGAAAGGAAGGCCGAGGATGAGCGGAACGTTCAAATCCGCATCCATATCTAGAATGACAAAGTCGACCAGAAAGATGAATTTGTCCACCTGCACCAACATGTTCTCCACAATACCCCTTGGGAACTCCACTGATCGGTCTGCCAGCTGGATACTCATTCGGGTGGGAAGCAGCTCTCCCACTTTAAGTTTGGAAAACACTGTATAGGGCATGAGGTTAATGCTTGCACCGAGGTCGGCCAAAGCATTGCTAACATGAAGATTACCAATCAAGCAAGGAATGATAAAGCTGCCCGGATCTATCATCTTCCTAGGAAGCTTGTTCTATACGGCGACATAACACTCCTCACTAAGAGTAACAGTCAAAAGCTCCTCAATTTTTTTTTTATTAGTGAGCAAGTCTTTAAGAAACTTGGCGTGTTTTGGCATGTTCGCAATAGCTTCGATAAATGGAATGTTCACATGGAGCTTCTTAAGCATGCCGAGAAACCTAGAGTACTGCTCCGAATCATTCTTCTTCACCAGAAGACCAGGATATAGCGGTTTTGGCTTATAGACGTGCACCGGTTCCTGCTCAACCTGCTTCTTCTCAACTGATGCACCGCCTGATCGTGAGGTACTTGCTGGGCCTCGCCTCTGGTTCAACTTGTCAGGCGGTGTCTCTAACTCCAACTCCTCATCAACTCCGTCCTCCACACTTGGTGTATCTCTAACAACACCTCGCCCACTTCGGGTGGTCACTGCCTTGGCCTGAGCATTTTGAAATGGTTTAAGATAGGTGGGACCGGGATTAGGGACGGTGTTACTTGGAAGACTCCCTGAGGGTCGTTGATCAATTTTTGCGGACAACTCACCAAACTTAGCCTCGAGATTCTGAAATGCGACCTGTTGTTCCTTCATAAACGTCTCATGCTACAAAAGAGTGGATTTGGTGTTGACATCATTTTGTAATAGATGATTTAACAACTGAGATTGGTTAGCCAACATCTCCTCGATCTTGGAAGTACTATTTGGTACAAGAGCAGGTTCGGGGGTGGGTTCTTAGAACAGATTCTGGCGTTGCTGATAACCGGAGTTACTTGCCCGCCAATTAGAGTTAGAATTATTGTTTCGCCACCCTGAATTGAAGATACAGTTTTGATTAACAAGAAAATCTACCTCCTCCTGAGAATCTGTTGGGCCTAGTTATTTGATTTGTACTTAGTTTGTTTGTTTGTTTTGTTTTGGGTTGTGCATGTAAACCGAGATCCCTTTGGATCTCGTTGGGCATTGGGATATGTTGGGCTAGTAGGTTGAGCACCCTATATATAGAATGCATTGTATAGGGTTCTAGGTTGTTCAATTTTGGAGTTGCATCTTGGCCGTCTAAGGGTTGCTCTAGACGAGTTGTGTATTGATAGTGCTTAAGCACCCGATATATAATAATACGTTTGTTTTGAAGCCATTCTTGTGTTCTAAGTGCTTGTGTTTATTTGTGTTCTTGAATCATCTAGTGTTGGAATTCTGCACCAACACTTAGATCGTTGATATCATAATTAAAAGATCCTTCTTGGACTTACCATTGGTATCAGAGCCTTAGACCTATTCAGGCTCGTTATTGTGATATCAAGGATTCAAGATCTTGATTTATTGGTGGACTGTTTGTATTTCCGATGAACAGGTGATCGGAGGAGAAGGAGAGTAATTTTTGGGAAAAGATTGGTTTTGGTTTGGAAACAAATTAAAATCCCAACTTTCTCGAAAGTTTGTTACACTACAGATTGACTTTTGGTATAAAAAAACTGAGTTCTCGGCATCAATCAAGGGTTATCGGCTAAGATTACCAGTTCTCGGCTAAATTGTTGACCTCTGAGTCAGCGATTTGAGTTCTCTGTCAAGAATTAAAGTTCTCGGTTGAGTTCTCGGCTAACCTTAGTTCTCGGTCAAATATCTATAGTTCTCGGTCAAGATTAATAGTTCTTGGTCAACATTTGGTTTTCGGTCAACAGATCTGCAACTCCCTTCGGGCCTGATCTGTGTGACCTGGGTATTGTGATTTGGGCTCTGTGTAACATCATTTGGGCTTGATTAATCTTTTGGACTTAAAACTCATCAACTAATTCAATTAAAATGGATCAGTTAACTATTAGAAATGGTTCAACCAACACTTCTCTCCATCAAGAACTCGACTTTATCATGGGGACCACCACTCGTATACCCCGTCTCCTGTCCCATGAGGGGTTTAGTGAATGGAAATTTCGCTTTGAGAAATATGTTACGATGAAAGATCCCAAATTTTGGAGAAGCATTGTTAGGGGGCTCAAAGAATTACCTATCAACGTGATAACTCAAATGAGATCGTTGTTAAGCTCGTTTCCATGTATGATGATGATGATTTTGCTAAACTTGAGGAAGATGAAAAGGCAATTACAACTCTAACCATGACACTCTCACCTGAGATTGCCCTTAGCTTTAGAGAACTAGAATCTGCTAAAGAGTTATGGGAGGCGTTGATTGAGGTGCATGAGGGAAACGAAGACATGAAAAGGAGTCGCCAAGACTTGATGCGACAAAAGTTCAGCATGTTTAATCATGCTCTGGGGGAAACGTTGGAAACTCAACTCCAAAGGTTCATAGCACTGTGACTGAAATGAGATCAGCAAGTATTTACCTAACAACCTCTCAGATAAACAACAAGCTGGTGAACTCGTTGCCAAATGAGTTGGGTCCCATTGATTTCATATCTAAAGTATCAACAGATCTGACGAGGTCGTTGTAGTGTGAGTCGAAAATCATCTGTAGAAATCTTGGATACATGAGAAATTCTCTTTCTTCTTCCCTTTCACACTGCTCATCATCTCATTGAAAACAAACTTGGAATAGTTGTAATTACAATCCATGATCAGAGCTACAATAGCAGACATCTACGTATGACTTATCTCGTCAGATCCTCCATTTCTTCCCGACACGCATGTGAAGAACGTGTGTATCAAAAACCTCCAGTATGGGTGAAATAACTTCTTGATTGCTGGAGGACAAGTACCCTCATAACCTATCCTGGTGAGAATCTTAGAGACAACTGTACTAGAGTATTCCATCGGGTAATCAGGTTGATCACCAAACAGAAGCACCTCCTTATAATAGTGAATGTGATGACGAATGGCTTCTTCTGTACTTTGGAGTCTATCAACACAACTCCATCTGGCCCTCGTTGATTGATTGAGACATTATTCCAAAAATCAGTGATCATCTTTCTGCATATGACAGGGTTTTCTCGTAATGCGTGAGAAATCCTGCAAGTGTTGAGGCCGACAATCATATACTTAAACTCCTTGTGGGCCAGTGGTGGATCAAAATAAATGTCCAGCTATATTATGTGTGTCCACAAACTTTAACGGAGCCTGATAAACCATTATTGCACCAAACGAATCAAGTTAATAAACACAAACTTGACTATAGTTATATTTTTAAAGCAAGTTAGTCAAGTTTTAAGACAAGAGGGGCCAATAATGACAAGAACACATTAAGTGTACTATAAGTGAAAAATAATAATAATATTATAGTTTATCTCGGTCCACACTGAGTTTTTTGTCAACATAAGGGATCTCGGTCAAAATTCAATGGTTTTCTGTCAAAGGCAAGTGTTCTCTGTCAAGGTTGACCGAGAACATGAGTTCTTGGTCAAGTCCAGCGTTTTCGGTCAACAAAAGTCAACCGAGAGCATGAGTTCTCGGTCAAGTTCAAGAGATCTCGGTCAATGAAAGTCAACCGAGAACTCTTTGATTTGATTACAGCTGGAGAGAGAGAACCCTTTGAGTTTCTTCTTGGAATATGTGTCGTCTTACCCAAAGCACCGAGATCTCCATAAAACCTGCAACAAACCTCTAAATCCCTGTTTTACAACCCTAATGTGCTCTAACCAAAACATCAATCACTGATCCTAACAACCCGTGGTTCCTTGTTCGTCTGTGATATCCATTTATTCATCTCCCAATCCTTTAAGAACACGAATTTTACAAAATAATTAGCTTGAGCCTTGGCTCATTTACCTGTGAATCAACAAACACAAACAATGACAATGGCTTAATGTGCTTAGCTTATGCAAGAAATAGACTTCGGTTGAATGGTTTGAGAGAGAGGAGGGTTTTGAATATAATGGAAACAATAATTTAGGTTGGGGGTAATTTATATCAAAAAGATACCAAATATGGGCCCAGAACCTCTAAAAAGGCCCCAACCTTTTGATCAGCCCAAACTTATGATAACATGTAAAAAGCAATCAGCCCTAGATCATTTTATCAGCCCAAGATCATGTTAATACAAAATAGATATCCAGCCCAAAACAATTTAAAGACACACTGAAAACAACCCAGTTAAAATCACACGTTTTGAGGAGAGTGGTTTCGAGATTAAAAATAAGACACAAAAATAATAAATAATAATAAAAATAACACAAAAATAATTCCCCTTTTGAATTTTGCAGATTGGGATCAAATTTCAGTTTTTTTAAAAATGCTGCCTTTTATGAAAATATCTGAACATGAAATCATATTGTTTAAGAGGCTGTCACTGGGATTCATGTTCAGCGTTATTATGACATAAAGAAACAGGTTGATAGCAGGTATAACGTACTTATCATGATTTTCATTGCATCAGTGATATGGATTAGGTTCAGTTAGGCATAAATCTTAGTTGGTCATCACTCACGGACCTGTGATGCCTCCTATCTCTTCTCAAAGCGTATTTGGCTTTCCCAGATCACCCCAATTTGACTTCAACCCCCTAGTGCTTGATCAAAAATTTAGGAAGTAATAAAACTTTGAGCTTTAAGCTTATTGAAAGACAACAACACAAATTATATACATTATCAACTACTCAAACATCATTCATCATTTTTTTTTGAAGAACAACCAAGCACCTGTAAGTCCTGAATCTGGATCACTACAGTAAGAAAGCAAAATATTTTTTGATGATCAAGACACTAACGGGCTCGTGTATGACTGAGTAATTGCTTTTCTGCTTATCATTTGGAGAGATGTATATAGAGACATACACATGTCTTCAAAATGACTCTCCACAGTAAGTTCAACATATTTAGTTTAGATCACTTCTACTTTTACGCATCATGCAAAGTTACCATACAAATTATTGACTGTTCTAGAGCCTTTTATGCTTAATAATTTCACCTGTTAGGCACACAAAAGCAATTTATCAATCATTTCCAAAGGTTGGATCAATTTTCATTTGAAAATATTTTGAAGCTTCTAAAAATCTGTTAACTGAATAATTATATCACTTCCCGGAGAGTTACAGAAGACATATATGTTAAGAACTCAATCACCCCGGTCACTCTTCAATTTTCAGGTAAATGGCTATCCTGTATGACCACTGGTGGTTAACAGGACCAAAACACATATGAGAATACGTGTCCCTTCAACTTAGAATTACCGACATAATTTTAAGTGAAAGAATTCAAAACACAAAAACACATCACAATCACCCCGGATGCTTTCAGTCTTTAGATAAATGGCTATCCTATGAATCTACAAGTAGATCACCGGACCAAACATATACAAATATATGTTCTTCAAACTTGAGTAGCCGGCATAACTTTAAGCGAGAGTGAATTTTGAAATACATAGACAAAACATTTTTTTTATTTTTCTATAATAAAGAAAACACACACACTCTTTTTGATTTTTTTAATTTTTCTCCCCCTAAATTTGTGCAAATATGTACAAATTTATTCTCAAAAAGACTCAATCCTCGAAACGGAGCATTTTAAGAAAACTCACAAGCACCTTAAATTTGGCTGTTCCGACTGGTTTTGTAAATAAGTCCGCCACATTATTATCAGGGTGAACTTGTTCAAGATGAATCAATTTTTGGTCGTAACAGTCACGAATGAAATGAATTTTAATATCGATGTGCTTGGTTTTAGAGTGTTGAACCGGATTTTTCACAATTGCAATGGCAGCATCATTATCACAAAAGATTGGAGTATCAAGAAATTCCAAACCATAATCCAGCAATTGGTTTTGCATCCAGATAACCTGAGAGCAGCAAGCTGATGTAGCAACATACTCCGCTTCAGCGGTGGAAGTGGACACTGTTTGTTGTTTCTTACACTGCCATGAAATAAAACGATCTCCTAAGAACTGACATCCGACAGATGTGGATTTCCTGTCAATGTCATCTACACCATAATTGCTATCAACAAAAGCATAAAGATCAAATTCTGATTGTTTGGGATACCAAAGACCTAACTTTGGTTGTCTCTTCATATATCTAAAAATACGTTTAACAGCAATTAAATGAGAGAGTTTAGGATTAGCTTGTAAACGAGCACATTGGCAGACTGCGAACACGATGTTAGGACGACTGGTAGTAAGATACATCAGAGACCCGATCATCGATCAAGAGTACGTTTGGTCTACGGGACTCCCCTCCGGATCTGATGACAGAAGAGGCCTTTCCGCCATGGGAGTGTTAACACTCTTGGAATCTTGAAACTCAAACTTTATGAGCATATCCTCAACATACTTCCCTTGATGAAGTAAAATTCCTGCCGAGCTTTGGCGAACCCGTAACCCCAGAAATGTTGTCATTTCACCCAGCGAACTCATCTCAAATCTTTTCTTCATTACTTCTTCAAACTCTGCACACAACTCAGCACTGGTGGATCCGAAAATAATGTCATCTACATAGATCTGGACTAGAATTAAATCCTTTCTGACAGTTTTTCGGAACAAGGTTTGATCAATGGTTCCTGCTTGTAGCCATGATCTAGAAGATGTGCGGTCAATGTAGCATACCACGCCCGAGGAGCCTGATGTACCCATATAATGCCTTGTCTAACTTGTAGACATGATTTGGTTTCTTGGAATCAACAAAACCCAGTGGTTGATCCACGTAGATCTCTTCTTTGACTTCCCGATACAGACACGTGGTCTTGACATCCATCTGATATACTGCGATCCCCATGAATGATGTGACATTCGTCAAATTCGGGTCCCGATTTGTTTTCGTCTTGTAAACTTTTATTATGTAAACCCGACTAAGCATTTTTTTAGAACCTTATTTAATTACAATATTATTATAGATCTCGATCGTAAATAAATCGATGTTTGTCATATTATAGTGTCATTAAGAAAAACTTAAGGGGTTTAAAATGATTTTTCGTAAAGTCGTTAAGTTTAAAAAACCTTTAGACTCGTATTTAAACTTGATTGAAACTTAAGGGTTGGTTATTGAAAATATATAATACATATATCCAACCCAAAACCCTAACCCTATCATAAACAACCCAACCTCCATCTTCTTCCTCCCTTTTTCCGGCCGCCGCCGCCACCGCCACCCCTGCCGGCGCCATCTCCGGCGACCTCCGACAGCTACTCCGGCCAACCCCACCTCTCCCCTGGCCCGGTAACACCCCCGCACCCTCCTTCCCTCCCTCATTCTTCTTTCCGGCAAGCCCGAGCTCCGGCAACTTTCTCTCTCTCTCTACTCGTTTTTCCGGTGACCGGAAAACCGGCCACCGGTGTACCGTCGTCGATCTCTCCCTCTCTCTCTCTCTCTCTCTCTCTCTTCGTTCTATCTCCCTCTCCGTCCCTCTCCCCCTCCGTCTCTCTCTCTTTCTCCCGTCTCTCTCTCACCCTCTTCGTCTCTCCCTCTCTCTCTCCCTCCGGTTTCTATTTTTCCGTCTCCGGCAGGTTCGGCTCAGTTCCTTCCCGGTATAGAGCCATGACTCGTTAACAACTAAAAGTTAAATAATTTAGGCTTGGTGTTATTAGTTTTTATATATATAGATTATAAGATCTAAATTTGTTAATAATCGATTTTATCTTTCGGCTTTATTCTTTGAAACGATTTGGATGGGTATTGGATTGTTTTGTATTGGGAAAAAGATGAACAGCCAGGTTCGAGTCTCATCCTAGACCGGTTTTGGTGTTATTTTTATTCATAACAAATTACAGTTACTACTAGTGCTAATATTATTACATAAAAATTATTATTAGTATTATTATGTTAAACTTACTATGATATGTATTCATTATTAATATTATTATTATTATTATTATTAGTATTATCATTATTATAATAAATATTAAAGTTGCTATTATTATTAATAAAGATCATATTTAATAAAATCATATTTCTATCATTTATTTATTAACAATAATATTATTATATTTATTTTGTGAATTCGTTTAGAAATCGAACCAACATCGAGTATGATATCATTTTTTTACTATCAGTATTTATTATTATTATTATTATTATTATTATTATTATTATCAACAAAACTTTAAATTAATACCAAGATTTTTTATTCTTTAACTATTATTATTAGTATTATTAAAAATAGTTATTGTTATTATTATTATCTTATATATCCATATATATGTGTGTGTGTGTGTGTCTCTCTCTCTCTCTCACTATATATATATATATATATATAAACATATTTTTAAAGTCATTATTATCTTTACTATCTTTATCATTAATAATATTATTATAAGCTTTATTATCAATTCATTTTTATAAAAATCGAACCCTTGATTTAAAACCCGTCTTGTTTCTATTTAATATTGATTTAGTTATTTAAAATCCCAAATAAAATAATATTATTTTTATATTAATTACCAATTAAGTACGAGTCCCTAATCGTTAACAAATTAATCGATATTCCGATTAACAACCAAACCTTCTTATCCAATGCTTCAAATGTAGTTTCAACTAAAGTTTAAGTTCATTAATATATTTTATTTATTCGTTTTCAATTAGCTTTCAAGTCGGATTCGTTCGTTTCGTTCACAAGCTTTTTATATGTCGATCATTTATTATTTCCCAATTCGTCAATCGAGGTGAGAACTTTCATACCCCGTTTTCCATCTTTCGTTTTGGGGTGACATTTCATACTTATCAAACTAAATGCTTTATTTACTTGAATCTTAAACCCACAAACATGATTGTATACTTTACTTAAATAATTGCTCGATTTGGTGTTCTATGCTTACTTGTTTATGTGTTTATCGCTTTTGGATGGTGGAACTATAAATCCTAGACCATTTGGCCACCCCTCATGGCAAGGTGTCGTTAACGTAATGAAATTAACGATAACTATAAAATCCTAGACTATTTGGCATCCCCTTATAGCTGAGCGTCGCCAACTTGTTTAGCGATAACTATTTTATCCAAGTTTATAGCTTTTATTTATTGTTTCGTATACTCGTTTAGTGGATTTTTCCTACTATATATCTATCTGTTCAAACTTATGAATTGCTCACCAACCTTGTGTTGACAAACTTTATTTTATGAAATGTTACAGGTTTGACGTTTGTTGACTCGAGGACTTGACGAAAAACGTTATCAAGACTATTAGGGTATTAGTAAAACGAACAATATGATTGCTACTTGATTTCAAATTTGTCTATATGAATGAGATGTGTTGTTTATTGATTTATGAAATAAAATGAGTTGATTAAATATTGTCACTATAAAATAGTGTCTTGTGTATTTGGGCAATCCGTTGCACCCCGGCATGTTTCGCCGCCTTTGGTCGAGGTGTGACAGATTGGTATTAGAGCCACATGACTATAAGATAGGTGGTTAGACGTAACGTCCTAGTATAGTCTTTACTTTAGGGTCCTTATACGTGTTTACCCTACTTGATTCTTCAATACACTTGTTTATTTATATACTTATTTATTTCATCAAATCATAAATATACACATGCGCACACTTTCATAATACTCCAAGGTATCCTTGCCTTAAAACGCAAACACATTAGTTTTTATCGTGTTTTATGGATCACGAGCTTAACTTGGATCCCGTTGTTTCAAATCTCCTTAAAGATTGTCTCATATGAGATGACCACTTTAAGTAGTCGAATGCGAGCGTTCCACTCGCCATCCTAATTTTCGGTTTCAAAACAACAGAACTGCGATGGTTCGTGGACTGACATTTTGACATGACGTTGTATTCTGATTTATTATTTTTGTTACAATCGTTATTTGAGTCGAAGACATGAAAAAGACGCGGTGGTACGTGAACATGTTTAGACTCCAACATGGTATTTTTGTAATAAAGGTTTTTAGTGTCGGAATATCAAGTAATGGTGGTTCATGCACGATTTTTCCGTCTTTAAATCTTAAAACATTATTATTACGTTTCAAGAATTTAAACCATTTTTTCTTTATTTTGTTATAAATTCTTATCACAATTCTTCATTTATAAATGTTATATTTTTTACATATCTCGATTTTATATGGTAAAGTTTTACACCAATTTTCTCATTTTGATTTCACAAGGATTTTTATTGCAAATTTCGTTCATTAAAAATCTCTTCGATATAAGTAAAAATAATAATAATAATAATAATAAATATATGTATGTATATAGTTTGATCTATTCATAATGATTTTTAATATGCCATTTATTTTCATTAAGACTATTTACAAAAAAAAATCTCATTATATAAATTTTATAATGTAACATCCCGAAATTTCCAAAATAATATTAATTATATTACTTAATAATAGAGGGAAAGTTTACTCGGGTTATCAGGAAATAAATAAATAGAGTAGGAGTTGGTATGGGTCGGGCTAGTGTTGGGTAATGGATGTGGGTTATGGACTTGGATTAATGGAGATGGATTAAATGAGAATGGGCCTTAGGTCCATGGGATTTAAGGGATATAAATATCCCCTAAAACCCCATACCATCATTCTTTCCATCTATTTTTCTAACACACTCCAAAACACACACACCACACAACATCGCCGGCGGCCGGGAAGAGGGTAGACCGAGATCAGAGAGAGTGAGAGAGAGAGCGTTGGTTGTGATTAAACAAGTAAACGAGATCCAAACAAGCTCAAAAAGGTATGATTCTTGATCTTTGAAGTTTAAAGATCCGAGCTTTATAGCGTATATACGACCGAAAATGGTTGGGAAACGTAGTGGGTGATGTCGAACCATAACAAGGGTGTTAAAATCGCCCAAAATGCTGGACAGAAATCAAAGCCGTGGCTGATCTGGGCAACTTCGCCTGCAACTGGGCAACTTCGCCTTCAAAGCGATAACTTCGCCTTCAAAGCGATAACTTCGCCTAAAGCCAAGTTCGCCTGATGACAACTTCGCCTAAAGCCAAGTTCGCCTGATGACAACTTCGCCTAAAGCTAAGTTCGCCTAAGGTTTAACTTCGCCTAAAGCTAAGTTCGCCCGAGGCTTAACTTCGCCTAAAGCCAAGTTCGCCTGATGACAACTTCGCCTAAAGCTAAGTTCGCCTAAGGTTTAACTTCGCCTAAAGTCAAGTTCGATTAGAAAATAAATTAAAAATCTAATGAAAAATGTGTTAAGACAGTTAAAAATCTAATGAAAAATGTGTTAAGGCAGCTCGACCCCAGCTAGGGGCTCTGCCCCTTGGACCCTGCTAGGGGCTGCCGCCCCTAGACCCCGCTGCCAGGGACGCTGCCCCCGGACCCCCGTTCGTTGTGGGTAGTAGTTAAGACTGGAAAGATGATATGAGTAGTGATAGTTGTTTGATACGTGTACTTGTTATACAGTCAGCCGTGCACAACTGAAGAAAGGGATTACGATTAACGGTGAACGCAACTGTGTTCAGGTGAGTTCTAGCCCCATTCCTTGTTATGTTTTCGGGGCTGTGTGCATACTCGATGTGTTGTTAATACATTTATCCTAAGTGATAAGTGTATGTCATATGTGATATGTGTGATAGATATGAACGATTGCTTGTCGGTACGCGAACGATCTTCGGATATTGCGCGTACTGTCAGGTTAAAAATAAAGGTACGAATATTATATATCGAAGATGTATGAATATTTCAAATGAATACTTGTAGGGGCGTGAACGATCTTCGGATATTGCACGTGTCGACAAGGGGTATGGTTGCCTAATGAATGAGGTAAAGAATGCCTAGAGTGTTCTTATGTTATAATGTAATTATTGTATATGTGAAGTATGTGTATATAGGTACACGAATGGCTTGTGAGTTCTACGTTCGACATAGTAAGTTAGGATGGCAAATCCCTCTGGCTTCTGTCGGACATAGACTCGGCTGGTGATGGCGTAGTTAAGGACTGTGAGCCTTATACGTGAAGTAGATGATATGTGTAAACGTAGATAAGGACTGTGAACCTTATACGTAATGTAGATAGGCGTCAGCATAGGAAAGGACTGTGAACCTTATACGTGCTGATTTTGTAGCATAGGGGAGGACTGCGAACCTCGTACGTGCTATGAATTAGGTTGCAACATAGGGAAGGACTGCGAACCTTGTACGTGTTGTGCATGTATTTCAGCATAGGAAAGGACTGTGAGCCTTATACGTGCTGATTTTGTAGCATAGGGGAGGACTGCGAACCTCGTACGTGCTATGAATTAGGTTGCAACATAGGGAAGGACTGCGAACCTTGTACGTGTTGCGGATGTACTATGGTATAGGGAAGGACCGCGATCCTTGTACGTACCATAAATGGTGAACATAGGTAAGGACTGCGAACCTTGTACGTGTTCACGACCTTGAGTACAGGTATAGACGGTGGACTATGAACGTACTCCCGGTAGACTGAGGTTAGTGATTGTAGATATGTATGTATGTATGGTAGCAAGTATGTATGTAGATCAGAAGGGTAACTAGTGAAGTATGGATATGTATCTACGGATATGCATGTATGTGTGTGTATTGTATGGCGTTCGATTAACTAGAACTCACTCAGCGTAGCTGACTTTTAGTATGCACGCAGGTGAGCTGATTATAGAGTTAGCATGAGGATGGCACATGGCATGGATTGAACGGCTGGCATCTGAAGAAGAAGAAAAGATCTAATGTTTTGTAACAAATGATTGATGTTTTACTTTCCGCGAAAAATTTTAATAACTCTGATTTGAAGAACTGTGTTTATGAGTAAGGATAAACACCTCAACTTTTAATATCCGACGCTAAAGTAAGGATACCGGTAACGGGGCCTTACATATAATATTAAGAAGGTTTTATGATAAATTTCACCTCAACTTTTTAAGTAAATTTTCCTATTGTATAAACTTTAAATTTTCTTTAAAGTCATTGTACAAAAATTTTATAAAAAAAATTTATTTTAACTATTCCGTTTATTTTGGACGATCACTTCAAAATTTATATTATTTAAACTCCTCACGACATTTTCATTATACTACATTATATAATACACGTGGTAAAAAAATTTCACTACCCAAATTTATTTTCATAACAACTTTCATCATGCAATCTTTGGTTCATTATAAATTTCGCAAATAAAAATTTACATCATACGATATTCCGCGTTTTAAAATTCTTATGATAGTTTTGCCATGATTTTCAAGAAAGTCACAAACTTATAGCTTGTAATCTTCTTGAGGCTCATGCAAAACTTCACAAAAATTTTACTTCAAAGACCAAAAAAGTTTACTCGTGATTTCTCTATTTACAATGCCGGTCATTTTAACTTACCATGATGTTCTTCATTACACGATATTGAATAACGAACTTGGTAAACAAAAATTCATTTCGCAACTTTATATTTCCAAAACGACATTTATCATTCAATATTGAGACCTCATAACAAATTTTAGCATTCAATTTACTTATTTTAAATTACTCATAAGCAAAATTTTAATTTGATCCTTATAAAAAAATTTTTTTGCTTCCTCATGACAATCTGCTTTTATTTTACAATAAACTTTAAATTTAGCAAACCTCATGATTGTAGTTTCTTATGATAATTCCAACTAATACTTATTATTGGTCAAAAGTCTCCCTAAACGCAACCACAAGTTTCCAAACACCCATATTCCCTCTCAAACTACCGCCTCAAATCAAACAATCCTTCCAATACAAGAGCTTTCCCACGTACTCAAGACTTTCCTCAATATGAACGAAATCTAAACATCCAAAAGTATACCCTCACCAACTCAAGCCCCATGCAAAATCCAAGATGTACAACATTAACCCAACAAAAAGCTTTAAATACCGACACTCCCACGCCACGAAAACATATCAAACTCACTATCCTAATACATCAAAGACACCGACAAACACACTCACGAATGCTTTGAACATATGCAAACCAAAGTCTACCCTACTAAGACTCAAAACCCTTCGACCCATACTATGTCGAGTCACATACCATATCGCCACATCGTTCCCATCCAACCATAGAGTTTGATATCAAAATAGTAACCCGAACACTCCTTGCAAAATGCATGTATAAACCAAATCTCAACCCAAGCTAGTCAAGGTCGACTTACCCAACCCATCAACTTACCCGAACTCAAATAAGCAAGCATCATCCTAATAGCCGAATCACTACTCACACAAATCATCCAAGCCTAACCCACTCAAAAGATCTAAACTCAACAAACCCCAACGATTCAACTCAAGAAAACTCAACTACCCAAGCCGACCTAAACACTCTCACTTACTACTAAATTTCCAACATTCACCGTACGAAGTCTAAGACCTCTCCCTACGCATGCAAGTTTCGTTTTTCCCCAAATTTTTTTTATTTATATATATACAACTAGTGTATGTATAAAAACCTCATGTGTTCAAATAATCACTTTTAAATTATAAACTTAAAATAATAATAATAATAATGGTTTACGTATCATGCTCGTATTTTATGAAGCATTTTTAATATATATATATATATATATATATATATATATATATATATATGGTATTTTCTTGACAACAAAATTTGATTATGAGGATTTGCTTTCAAAGATTATTAAACGATTATATGGGTGATTTCAAGATTTATAAATATTGTCACCTAAGGTGATAAATCTTATAAAGACTTTATAAATGCGATTTTTCATTTTGAATGTTGAATGCGGGATTTATTTGTTATAAATTACAACTTTCCTTATTTTGCATAAATGCATTGATCATGACTTCATAAATCTTTTTGGGACGCATTTATTAATACCCTATATACTAAACTTTGTGTCATGAGTTTTGTTCAATAACGACTTATGCGAATTATTACCCCTTATTATCTCAAGCATCATTTCTTCATAAATTATTTTCATCACAACAGCTTTATGTATACAAATTCCTTTGACAATTTAGCTTACACAATTTTCATTTGATAGCAATTTTAAATGTCTCTCTAGCTACGCATTACCGCGACGCCTTGTTTTTACGTATATTCTTGGAAACAATAAAACGGCCTCACCTGAGACTTCATTTTCGATTTTGTTCTTATATTTTTCGAAGAGTATGTGATACACGATTACATATTTCGTCATTTATCCGAGTCTCATGGATTTTTACGATTTCTTCTCATTTGATAAGATGTTTCGATGACAATATTATGCACTTGAGATTTCATTTTGGTGTTTTGATTTTGATCAAATTCAAACTATTCAATAACAATTTGTGTAATAGTTTCAAAACCTTAACTTCGCCAAAAAAAATCTCGTTTATCTTTTAAACGATATTTTCATGACTATGTTATTTATATTTGAGCATTTATGTAAACATGATTCTATACATTATTCTATATCATTTTATCTAATCTATTAACGGCCTATGTGTGGCTGTTTACAAGTTTTGTCGCTACTAGAAACTGTTATTATTATGACGATTATATAAATGGTTTCACAATAGTGTCCGTATTCATGTTTTATCACATTTCATCGACTGTTTTGGTTGTTAATCAAATACTATTTTATTTATATTGATACACGTATGCGTCACCCCAAAGAAACTCACCTCATTTTCGTGATTTCACGCAATCGTAATCCTAATTACCTATAACCTCAAGTTTGTACGCGTATGAAACTCATTATACGACATTATTGTTAATTGTAACGTTGTTTACCCCGTCCTTATGTACTCACTTTTTGGGTTCCTCATTTACACCTATCGGATTTCTCATTTTCACTCTTTGGATTCTCGTTTCCTTTGTTGGATTTCTCATTTCCTTCTATCAGAGTTCTCATTATTAAAATTCAACAGATTTATGCACGTTTCAAATGTTTAAGATTTCAAAAAAATAATATATAAATATGTCTTTTTAAACCACACAATGGGACGAACCATGTGGACCATATGACGATCTAAATATTTATGGGTGCACACTTAATTATCAAAATCCCCGTATGGAAGCCATAGTAAGTACATTTGTGTGCGATAACTCAGACCCGAAGATGATGGCAGAAAAACGATAAAATGCGAAATCATGATAAGGGCATGGTGGATACGCCACTGGTACATCCTATATATAAGTGCCTTTATTATGTTTCTCATTTGTAGCGTTTTTCAAATCATGCAAGGATTTGACGTTATTCTTTGCTTAAAATTTTTTATCATGCAATTGTTTTATCAAGAGCGACGTTCGTTAGTAATTACCTTTTCTTTGAGTTTATTTTAATTTCGGGACGAAATTTCCAAAAAAGTTGGTGATATTGTGACATTCGTCAAATTCGGGTCTCGATTTGTTCTCGTCTTGTAAACTTTTATTATGTAAACCCGACTCAACATTTTTTTAGAACCTTATTTAATTATTATACAATATTATTATAGACCTCGATCGTAAATAAATCGATGTTTGTCATGTTATAGTGTCGTTAAGAAAAACTTAAGGGGTTTAAAATGATTTTTCGTAAAGTCGTTAAGTTTAAAAAACGTTTAGACTCGTATTTAAACTTGATTGAAACTTAAGGGGTGGTTTTTGAAAATATATAATACATATATCCAACCCAAAACCCTAACCCTATCATAAACAACCCAACTTCCATCTTCTTCCTCCCTTTTTCCGGCCCCCGCCGCCACCCCTACCGGCGCCACCTCCGGCGACCTCCAACGGCTACTCCGGCCAACCCCACCTCTCCTCCCTGGCGCGGTAACATCCCCACACCCTCCTTCCCTCCCTCATTCTTCTTTTCGGCGAGCCCGAGCTCCGGCAACTTCCTCTCTCTCTCTACTCGTTTTTCCGGTGACCGAAAAACCGGCCACCGGTGTACCGCCGTCGCTCTCTCTCTCTTTCTCCGTTCTATCTCCCTCTCCGTCTCTCTCTCCCCGTCTCTCTCTCACTCTCTCTGTCCCACTCCCTCTTCGTCTCTCTCTCACCCTCTTCATCTCTCCCTCTGATTTCTGTTTTTCGGTCTCTGGCCAGTTCGGCTCAGTTCCTTCCCGGTATAGAGCCATGACTCTTGAACAACTAAAAGTTAAATAATTTAGGCTTGGTGTTATTAGGTTTTATATATATCGATTATAAGATTTAAATTTATTAATAATCGGTTTTATCTTTCGGTTATATTCTTTGAAACGAGTTGGATGGGTATTGGATTGTTTTGTACTGGGAAAAAGATGAACAGTTGGGTTCGAGTCTCATCCTAGACCGGTTTTGATGTTATTTTTATTCTTAACAAATTACGGTTACTATTAGTGCTACTATTATTACATAAAAATTATTATTAGTATTATTATGTTAAACTTACTATGATATGTATTCATTATTAATATTATTATTATTATTATCATTATTATAATAAATATTAAAGTTGATATTATTATTAATAAAAATCATATTATTATTTATTAAAATCATATTTCTATCATTTATTTATTAAAAATAATATTATTATATTTATTTTGTAAATTCGTTTAGAAATCGAACCAACATCGAGTATGATATCATTTTTACTATCAATATTACCTATTATTATTATTATCATCATCATCAACACTTTAAATCAATACCAAGATTTTTTATTCTTAACTATTATTATTAGTTTTATTAACAATAATTATTGACATAATTATTATACTATATTAGTATTATTAAAAATAGTTATTGTTATTATTATTATCTTATATATTCATATATATATATATATGTGTGTGTGTATACATATATATATATATAACATATTTAAAGTCATTATTATCTTTACTATCTTTATCATTAATAATATTATTATTATAAGCTTTATTATCAATTCATTTTTATAAAAACCGAACCCTTGATTTAAAACCCGTCTTGTATCTATTTAATATTGGTTTAGTTCTTTAAAAGCCCAAATAAAATAATATTATTTTAATATTAATTACCAATTAAGTACGAGTCCCTAATCGTTAGCAAATTAACCGGTAATCCGATTAACAACCAAACCTTCTTATCCAATGCTTCAAATGTAGTTTCAACTAAAGTTCAAGTTCATTAATATATTTTATTTATTCGTTTTCAATTAGCTTTTAAGTCGGATTCGTTCGTTTCGTTCACAGGCTTTTTATATGTCGATCATTTATTATTTCCTGGTTCGTCAATCATGGTGAGTACTTTCATACTCCGTTTTCCATCTTTCGTTTTGTGGTGACATTTTATACTTATCAAACTAAATGCTTTATTACTTGAATCTTAAACCCACAAACGTGATTGTATACTTTACTTAAATAATTGCTCGACTTGATGTTCTATGCTTACTTGCTTATGTGTTTATCGCTTTTGGATGGTAGAACTATAAATCCTAGACCATTTGGCAACCCCTCATGGAAAGGTTTCGTTAACGTAATGAATTAACGATAACTATAAAATCCTAGACTATTTGGCATCCCCTTATAGCTGAGCGTCGCTAACTTGTTTATCGATAACTATTTTATCCAAGTTTATAGCTTTTATTTATTGTTTCGTATACTCGTTTTGTGGATTTTTCCTACTATATATCTATCTGTTCAAACATATGAATTGCTCACCAACCTTGTGTTGACAAGCTTTATTTTATGAAATGTTACAGGTTTGACTTTTGTTGTCTCAAGGACTTGACGAAAAATGTTATCAAGACTATTAGGGTATTAGTAAAACGAACAATATGATTGCTACTTGATTTCATATGAATGAGATGTGTTGTTTATTGATTTATGAAATAAAATGAGTTGATTAAATATTGTCACTATAAAATAGTGTCTTGTGTATTTGGGCAATCCGTTGCACACCGGCATGTTCCGTCGCCTTTGGTCGGGTTGTGACAAATGACGTGTAGGCCAGAAACATTTAGATGGCCTCAAGTCTAGCCACTGGATCATAGAATTCAGTGTAGTCTAATCCCTCAACTTGATGAAAACCACGAACTACCACTGTGCCTTGTTTATAGCAATAACCCTCGTGTCATCTTGTTTGTTTCGGAATACCCATCTCGTATCAAGTGCTTTCTTTACTTCCGACAACTCAACCAATCTCCAAACCTTCAACTTATCAAACTGATTCAACTCTTCATGCATAGCATCAACCCAACTTGGTTCTTGAAGTGCCATTTCTACCATCTTTGGTTCAAATTGGGAAATGAAGCAGGAAAACAAACAGCTGTTGATGTGTCCTGTCTGACTTCTGGTGGACACACCCGTTTCCAGAGGACCTACGACATTCTCAATTGGATGATTTTTCTAAATCCTTGATGGAATTGATTGATCGGAAACATCACAGGTAGAGTTTAAGTTTGACAAATTTTCATCAATATCAGTAAGAGGGTTCTTGCATCCAGAGGTCACCATACTGTGTGAGTACGAGGTACCGACGATATATTCATTTGGAATAGCATCAGAAAATAGTGTGCTTCCAAAAATCTGACGAATAGGACTCTCCCCCTCAACTGTTGAAGTACTTTCTGATGGAGTTGGAAAAGATGATGAAGTTGTGACAGGTTCTGGTTGATTTAAAGGCATGGATGGAGAGACATCGATTGGTTCTGTCAAATCATCATCCAGAACTGGAGATATATGAGACACAACATTTTGATCTTCTTTCACAGTGTCTACTAAAGTTTCACCTGAGACGTTTGAGTTGATGACTGGAAGCACATTGAACGGTTTGAAGAGTTCATTGTAGTCGAATAACCAGTCTGGACCTACACGAGCATCAGTCTCATTTTCTTCCAACCAACGAACCTCATAGGACTCTATAATATGTATGGTTGACTTATTGTAGACTATGTATGCTGTATTACCCGCATAACCAACAAAGTAGCAAGCATAAGTTGTGGCTCCAAATTTTGGAGTAGACTCGAGATTCGATTAAGTGCAAGGACAACCAAATGCTCTAAAGTGTGCAATAGTAGGTTTATGACCATAGACAATCTCATATGGAGTCTTCATTTTTAATTTGCTGATTATCACCCGATTCTGAACATAACAGGCCGTATTAACAGCCTCTTCCCAGAAAAACAATGGCAGCTTAGAATCACATAACATAATCCTTGCAGCTTCGATAAGGGTTTTGTTTCTCCTTTCAGCCACACCATTTTGTTGTGGTGTCCGCACCGAGCTGTACTGACGCATCACCCCCTTTTCTGATCAGCCATTACCTTTGAGTGAAACATCAAACGTGTTTTAATTGTGGCACATGTTGATACTTTAGATATGAAATCAATGGGACCCAACTCATTTGGGTTAATGAAACAGTCCAGGAAAGGCTCCAAGATAGTCTATCAGGGCCTTCATGCTCTGGAAAAATTTGGCAGATTTGCTGAAACTGAAGTTGTACAAGTTATAGCTCAAGTGGCCGACGAACATGTGACACTAGTTCAACGGCGTGTTGCTACATTTGAGATCTCTGATGATGAAGATGAAGAGATAGAACACCGAGACACCGCTAGTGCTCCGACTACTGAGCAACTAGCGGATTTTGAGACTTTTAAAGAATTACTACAGTCAACTGCATTGAACCGTCCTCAATCAGCTGCTGTAAATAAAGAAAATGATGATATCCCCGACGAACCAGTCGCCGATCTCAATCCACGTAAACGAAGAAAGAATGATCCGAGACCTGGCGTGCTGGTCATTGAAGATGAAACAACCACACCGTCCACAACAACAAGCCCACAGCAAGAACTACATCAGCCTGAGTCGATTATTTTTGAGACTCATGTTGATCCAAATCCATCCTCTGTCGAGCCTCATACACAAGATCAAGCTCTTGATGACATTTCTAGTGAGTTTGATTTTGAAGCAGACATTCCACACTCTGATGAGGCTTATATGCCATGCTCTAATGCTCCCTCTGGATCATCTGACCCAATCAGTCAGGGTCAGTCAAGCTCTGGTGCTTCTGATAATATTGCTTAGATCCTTGCCATGCAAGAAATTTATTTTCAGAACAAAGGTAAGGGAGTTGTACTTGAGGATGCTCCTGTTGATGTGCATGCTCTTCAACGTCGAGTCTTTGAGCTCGAACAAGATTCTGTTGTCAAAGATGTACGGATCCAAGAACTGGAAGCTAGTAACTCCGAAAAAGATTCCAAAATTAAAGAGCCTCAGTCAAACATGGGAGAGCTAACTGTTGTTTATCTAGATCTACAGCAAAAACTTGTTCAGAAGTTTGGAGATGAATTCAAGAGCAGTACTGATGTAACTTCAAAGATGTCCAACATTGATCAAGGTGGTATCTCTGCTGTTTGTCATGTTGAAAACATAGAAGAGTCTGAGACACTGAAACAGTATATGTCTGCACCTCCAATCACCAAAGAGAAGTCAGATATAGTTCAAAAGAAGCTGCTGGTGATGAAAAACTCCAATCAGAATGTTGAGTCATCTGATCACCCAGACATGTTCGTTGTCACCTTTCTAGAGAGGTTCTCAGATAAATATGGTGATCGATCTGGTATTGTGTCATGGGGTTTTGATGCTGAGAAGAATATGTGGTGGGTCAAACGGAAATCCAGGACCACTGAGTACTATAAGAAGATGAAAGATTTTGGATCCTGTACTAAGGTGGATCTCAGTGATTGATAAACTTTCCATTCCACAACCCAGCAAATGATAAACGTGGGAGGGATTTATGGAACTTTCTGAAAGGCCAAGTTGATAGAGGCTTTCCAAACATGTCAACTGCAGAATCCTTTGTGAAGAAGGCTAAGGGGGTAAGGATCCAAAGACAGGAAAGACAATGGTCAGTGTTATGTGACCTTCTACAAAGAAGGCTACTCATATTCCTGTACCTAAAGCTATTCCAGATGATACTCTGGATAACATGAGATTCTGGATGTATGACAGTGAGACCGCCACCGTTGTTGTACGTTTGCAAAAGGGAAAAGCGCAATATAGATTTGTTGATCCAATAGATTTACTAAAGCTTGGAGAGAAAGACATCAAGATCCTCAGTTGTAACATTCGTTACTTTTCAAACCCGAAAATCCGACCCATTTTAAATTTTCGGTTTTGTTCTGTAAATTTATATATTTTCATCACACACACACACACACATATATATATATATCAAGTTTCCTTTAGGTTTTGATATTTATATTCATAAAACCGACCTGTGTTGTTGTTTCAATGCATTCTTATTTGTCGTTTATCATTTATACAATATTCCGATATTTAATATCATTACTTGAACGAGTCCCGAACTATCCAGGTATAAGATGAAAATAAACTAAAGTATATAAACTTTTATATCATTTTTATAACATTCAAAAGTTTAAGGTTCACGTTGTAATTATAGTTTAATTAAAATTTAAAAGAATTATGAAACTACAAGGGCCAAAAGTAAAAAATTGCAATTATAATATAATAATAATAATAATAATAATAATAATAATAATAATAATAATAATAATAATAATAATAATAATAATAAAAATAATAATAATAATAATAATAATAATAAAATGCAGCAGCAAGCAGCCCCACCCTTCTTCCCATACGTTTTTCCGGCGGGGGCGTATTTTGTCCGGCGACCCTTAAAACTCCCATTTAAGCCTTGTTTTAATCAATTAATACACCCAAACGTCATCTCCACTAACGTTAAACAATAATACGCGATTAATTTCGTTATTTAGATCCTTTAAATGTCCGATTACAATCCAAAACCGTCGGAAAAATTTATAAATAGGCACATACTCGTCAGATAAACTTGTCCCAAATCAAAAACTAACCTAACTTACTCACTGTGACCATGATTGATCACTCAAGATCCGATTCCGGCCAACCCTCCTTTCACTATCATTCCGGAACCAGTCGAGGTAAATAATATATGGTTTTTGATCACGTTGATGCGTCTATCAAAACCCCTAACATAATTTGATCGAACATGGAATGGTTTAACAGATTTGAATAGCTAGGGTTTTGAAGAGGAAGATGAACCTTAATGTTAAGTTAAATATAATTGGTTTCTGGTAAAAATACAAAACTAACAAGCTGGCATACTGGGTAAGTCTTTCGTGTATATCCAGAAGGACCCGGGTTTAGGTCAGGACAGATTTCTTTTTGGTATTTTATTTTCTAACCATTTTTCTTTTATTAATCGATTTAACTTATTAATATATATATATATATCAAAAAAATTATTGTAAGATTAGATGAAATTAATTAATTATAAATCATGTTTATCACTTTCCACCTAAAAACCGACTTTTGTTTTCATTAAAGTTTCATGAAAATCCGATTAAAAATTATTTTATTAACTATCATCTCGTTAACTTTATAACTCACTAATGTAATAGTTATGAAGTTAATTCCCGTTAAAAAAAATATTCCATAAACGTTATAATCCTCAATCTCGTGTTAAATTAATATTTAGATAATATTAAAATAAATGCAATTGTTAAATTACCGTTACAACTTTAAATAATACTATAATACCAATTGTCATAAAAGATACAATAGAAATATAATGATACATTCAACATTTCTAAAATCTATCAAATCGATTTATTTACTTTTTGTAAGTCGTTAGATATAATAATTTATTTTGTACTTTTAATTTTAGTTCGTGACGTTCAATTGCTTCGGTTTCATTTATGCACTTTCGGTTTCATTTCAAGTTTGTCTTCAACTTCAAGGTGAGTATGTCACACCCCTTTTTACTCTTTTACTACTTTGGGGGTAGCATATATATCCTATCCAAATTACAATTTCTTTTATTCATTATATACAAACTACAATTCGCTACATGGACTTGTGTGTTTACTTGTTACTTGCTCAATTACTACATGCATGGATTTCTTCGATAAGTATGATCATACGCCCCCCTTTGCACCCATGGACCATTTGTTTCTGGTGGAAAGGGGAATCCGATCTGAGTAAATTGGTGCACAATCCCAACTGGAAAAAACCTTCATTTATTCTTTACACTCATGGACCATTGTTTCTAGTGTAAAGAACCCTTATATGTTTTTCACAAGTTTTCATGGAATTGTATGGTTTTTATGTAGTATTTAAACTGTGTGAGCTCACCAACTATTCAATTAGTTGACTTTATTTTATATATATGCTACAGGTACTTTCATTAGAGGATGAAATGAAGAGGATACTAGAAGTTAGGTTATCTAGATAATAAACAAGAAGATGTTTTTTTGTTCCTTTTCCCTTGTGTTTGTTCATTTTAAATAACTTGTGTACTTGATGCTTTGGAATGAATTAATGATAATATTGTCACTTAATAGTGTCACATTTGTTTTGGGCAATATGTACGTCACACTCAGGCGTTTCCGCTTTAACCGGGGTGTTACAGATTGGTATCAAAGCCGTGACTATAAGATAGGACATTAGACGTAGTGTTCTAGTTGGTTATAGTTTATTTGCTTAATTGTTTAAGTTGCATAATTAGAAATTATATGAGCCTAATTTGATTGTTCAATGCACATTATTTTGATATTATTGATTTGTTTATGCCTCATGTACGCAAATACTATTATACTGATGATTCAATTACTTCAATTACACAAGCACACACAAGTCCAAGACTTATGCCTAAAAAGCAAAGATTTTTCCAACCTTTTCAATTATTGATTTTCATTGTGGTGTTCTGATATTTATTCTTCTTAAAGATGGTTCTTTATGGCGGGTATGTAGTAACTGTAAGGGGGGCATGCCTGTTTTCCGAAACTCTTGACACCAAGGTTATTGAAACCTAAGGATAAGCAATGTGTATAAATCCCAATCAGACGCGCGACCCGGTTGCTTACCTGGAGAGTTAGGAAAGAGCGTGAACTCTATTAAGCCAAAACATACCACTTTCAACGTCATATGAATCACAACTTTAAGTTTTCAAACGCGACCATGTTCTCTTTATGAAAAGAATATGGTTGCACTCCTCTATGTTTTACAATGTGTTTTAACTGGAAGTCTGTACACGAATACCCAGCTTTCGGCTCGATTTAATTACGCATTTTTATACGAGAATAGTTAAGTTTAAAAAAAAAATTGTGACACGTTTTCTTTATTTATACGCTCATTTACGGCTTAAACTTTTAAATGTTTGCAAAGTAATAACCTAATTTCAAACAATTCCTTTGTTATTTTACTATTATGTTTTAGAAGTGAAAATTTAAAAAGTCATGATGGTTTATGAACATTCAATTTTCAATTCGATTTCATTATTTATTGTAAGTTTAATATTTTTTTTCCATATGATTATTCAATAATTTATGAGGTTTTCGTTTATTGAAAGGTGAAAATTCATGACGTTTCATGGTAATTCCAATTTTGATTTCAAATTTGTTTCTTGCGATTCTTTTCTTTACTTGTATCTATTAGTCGTTTTTATACTTATGTCCCAAGTTACGCGAATTCTTCACGTTTCGTATCATGCCTTCTCATTTTCCTAGTTGTCGCACTCAACTCGCAAAATAACAACCCAAGATATCAAGCAAATGGCCTCCGCGATCCAGATCATCCCACGTTTGACCGCACCTACCTTCATCGCTATAGTAAATTCAAATTTAAACCCAACACCATTCTTGAAAACGCAAACTAAATCCAACCGAAAAGCCTCGCGCTGAAACACACCCTTTGTACATTATATTGAAATCCCACCACTTTACTTCCCTGAAACGTTGATATACTTCAATCTGTGGTAGATTCAATTACCACTTATTACTAAAACCTGCTCGAACTCAACGCCACTCACCCAACTACAAGACCTGTACCTAACCATTTGTCTCAGCCACATGTTTGACTTCATGCTTCAACCCTACTAACATTGTGGTGACCTTAGCACACACTCGCCCTACTTTTGAAGGCCTAACTTGTTTCCGCCATGCAATACCCTCACCCTGCATCCTTTGTCGACCTTACATGATTTTTTCGGTTTCAATACTTAGATGTTTACAAGACTCATCAAACTCGTCTAAATTTACTTTTGCATACTTTCCTACAATTTATTTCTTTTACTAACACCTCGCACCTAATTTCAAATCCTCAGTTAATTTTTTTTCTTTCAGTCAAATGGATTTTCTTTAAAAAGAATTTATTATCTCTATTATTATTATTATTATTATTATCATCATTATTAATATTACTACTATTATTATTTTTAGTACCATCACTGTCATTATTATTATTACGGTAATTATCTATACTAATATTATTATTATTGTTAATATTATTACAATTAGTAATATTATTATTCCTAGTGCCATCGTCACCACTATTAATAATATAATTATTCTTTCAAACAATATATTTGAAGTAAAAAAACAAATTTTAAGCCCTTTAAGGCTATTTTTAATTCAACAAGTCGGGTAATTTGACAATCATTTTTTTCCTTTCTTCTTAGGCCACTGCTCAAAAGAAAACATTTGTTTTTACAATTAATGTTTCATAAAATTTACAACTCTTAGCGATAGCTAAAAACTTTTTGCCTAAGTAAAATAGAATAAATTTTATCTTATCATGGGATAAAAAAAAGGCTTCACGATTTACAAATAATTTTTGTAAATTAAAATAAATGTTGTATCCATTCATTTCTTTCCCCTTCATTAACGCCAATGAGTTTCGGCTAAGAAATCATGGCACCATCTCTCACGTCAACTTTCATACCCCAAATAAACTAACACTTGAGAAGACAAACGTCGAAAGGTACATTTACTTTTCTTTATTTTCTTCTTCACGTATGTTTCGAACTTACCCAAAGTGATTTTTATATCCACTTCTTTAGAATATTGTTTACAAAGTTATTTCGATTGTTCATTGATCTTTGATCCATATTCGTTTGTATTTTACGAAACGCAAATTCGTACATCATCCTTAGACGCATTTTGCAAATCGGTTTACGTTTGTTACCTTGGGATCTATGACCAATTTCCGACCAACGTAATCGTTAAGTGGAAATTGGGACTATGAACATGTATGTGTACATAGTTACCTAATAGAAACCGTATTTTCATTTTTATTTCTACCTTGTACTATCAGTGACCGATCCTCTCCAAACGAATTCGTTTACTTAGAACCGGAACTGTGTCCCATGTGCATGCCGAGTTTATGTTATGTTATATATTTTTACACCAATTGTTTTGTTTATTCGTGTACTTCTCTTTCACTCGATGTTTTATTTAAACCATTTTGTTGTTCTTGATTTCATCAATCTGGAACAAATGCTTTATTTTAATTTCGAGGTTTCAACTACTTACTTTGATAAACTCAAGGTTTCTAATGGAACATTTCTTTCGTAATGTTAATGGATTTTAATATTGTGATAATAGTATTTCATTTATCTGCTTTATTTCAAGTTATTAGTTATATGTCGTAATGTTCACTTTATTTCATTTCAATAGTGTAACATTTCGGGTTTTCCACTTTCTCATTTGTAACCGTTACCCGACCCATTTACGGTTCCGGGATCGTTAATTAATAAAATTCCCGTATTTATCGAATTATAATTACTATATTACTTATTTATCGCTATGTCTTTATAACTTTGACATTTTTAACCCAATGTATAAGTTCCAACTGTTTATGTGTCCATCACCAAACTTGAGGGTCTTTTTATAAATATTGTTATAATCCATATTGCAAGATGGATACCCATCACCAAACCCGACCCATATTCTTGATTTCGTGAACCCGTGATCAATCAAGCAAGCAATTAGCTGTCCAAGATCGTTTATAACAAACTTTTGAATTAGGAAATCATTTGTGTATGGTAGGCGCGGCCTCACCGACGATTTGGTTAAGGTAATAACAACAATTGATTCGTTTTTCCTTTTTAAACCTAGCCGACACAAATCGTCAACCATTGAACGCGTAACCGATAATTATATTGCAATTAATTGTATAAACACCTTCCTTATAACGTGACCGATGAAACCCCTATAAATAATTGGACCATTGAACTCGTTAATTACTCGTTCATCACCCCTATAGCCGCCGGCCCTGTTCACACTCGTTCTCCCTCTTCTGTTCGTCATCTGAGGTAATTAAACATAGGGTTTAAATCACGAAATCGTGTTCATCATTAACCCTAAACCTGTTTTAATCAACTGTAATGGGTTAATTGAATTTGCTTTGCCTAAAGGGGCAACGGAATCTATTTATATTTAAACGATCTGGGTTTTATACAATCTGAACTTGCAGCTCATATGGTTGAGTTGTATGTGTATCAAACTCGGGTCATAGGTTCAATCCCCACTGACCCGTTTTCTTGTTTTTTTTTGGGTTTTATTATATTTTACAAGAAAACTTATTATATTATAAATATTAATGATTAAACATTAAACAAAGTTGTTTAACTAAAAACCGACTTCTTGATAATTGTTTTTCACTCATATACATACATTTTCTAAGACTCGTTTTCATATATATATATATATATATATATATATACACACACACATATATATATATATATAAAGATACTTAAAAACTAACGTTTAATAAATACATATATATATATAACAAGTAATCTTTGTTATAAAACTAAAAATAACATTTTATTAATTATTATATTCATAAATCAAAATTAATAGTTTAATATTAAAACCTTATAAATAAAATATTAATATAATAATTCTTCGTTAATTATCTAATTAGATCTTGTACTTAACGAGTCCGTTTACTCTCGTTTCCTCATAGGCTCTAACGATCGCGTGTAATTCCTTCTCTCATTTTCATTATCTTAGCCATCCTCGTTCATATTTTAAGGTGAGTACCACATTCCCCCTTTTTACTTCGGTTTATCACTTTTGGGGACATATGCGTAACTTATTATATTTTCGCACTTTATCTATACACAAAACTACAATTGTTGTCTTATGTGTTAACTAATCTCATGTCATACTTGCTATATGTTTATGTGCTCAATCTGAACCGCATTCGGAGAGGTCCAACATAATCTCAGAAAATATTATGATCATACGCTAGTCGATTTAGCTTTGTGCTTTTCGACTTCTCATTTTATTTGCTCATTGGTTGATTTGTTAATCTCATTTGACGCGTTGCAGCTACGTATTTTATTATATATGTATAACTGAACTGGTGTGTTACCCACTCAACCTCGTGTTGACAAACTATATTATTTTCAACGCATATGCAGGTCATCGTTTAATGTGAAGTGTATGGACTTAAAAAACTTGTTTAAGGACTATGCTAGAAGATTTTGTTTTGAGACTTTAAATGTTCATTTGAATTATCTGATGATTTGTTTATTTTGAATTTCTTTTTGTAATGAATAATGGTGTTACTTGAATTAAATAAATAGATATTTAAATTTATAATTGTGCATGATAGTAACCTTGCGAGCTGTGACAATCAGTCCACGCCCCGGCATTTCCGCCGTAGGTTGGGGTGTGACAAATAGTACCGTTAATTGCGATGTAATTCATTCGGAGATTTCCGTTGCTAAACATCATTATATTTTGATACTTAAAAGTTTCTTTTATTTAAGCTATTCTCGAACCCAAATGCGTTATCAATTTACATGTTCATACTTCGTTGGTTAAATGCTACATTTACTTACCACGTTACTCCCGACCCCATTATTTCAATCACATGTTACGATGTTCATAATTCTAAATGCTTCATTCTTTAACTTCATTACCTCGTTTATTTCGTTTTTAAATCGTTTACTTGGTTTAGACTCGATGATTTTATTTACTTGACTTAGTGTTTCGCGTCGTCCTTGGTCTGAATGGTCTATCAATATGTTTTAGTAATGCTTACCCTTTAAATTCATTTTTTTTTATTTTCAACGTTCTATATGAGAATTTTATGTAATTATAAAGTCCATGTCTTAAAACCACACAATAGAGCAAGTTATATGGACCATCCGACGATAGAGGTAATGATGGGTCGACACGTAATTATCAAAGTCCTCGCACGGAAAATATAATAAGTCCGGTTGTGCGAAATAACTCGGAACTTGGAATGATTTTTGGAGAACGGGGCAAATACAATATGATAAGGGCATGGTGGATACGCCGTTGGTACATCCTATATATAGGTGTCCTTGTCATATTTCCTATTTGTGGCGTTCTTTCGGGTCATTCAAAGATATATGTTATTTTATTTTAATTATGTATGTATAAAATTGTTAAAATTTCTAACAACTCCGTGTATTAGTTGTTCTCTTTTAAAATATTTATTTTTATTTTATTTTTATTTTAATTTCGGGAAAAAATTTCCAAAAGTTGTAAGTCCTGTAACATTCGTTACTTTTCAAACCCGAAAATCCGAATCATTTTAAATTTTCGGTTTTGTTCTATAAATTTATATATTTTCATCACATATGTATATATCAAGTTTCGCTTAGGTTTTGATATTTATATTCATAAAACCAACCTGTGTTGTTGTTTCAATGCATTCTTATTTGTCGTTTATCATTTATACAATATTCCGATATTTAATATCATTACTTGAACGAGTCCCGAACTATCCAGGTATAAGATGAAAATAAACTAAAGTATATAAACTTTTGTATCATTTTTATAACATTCAAAAGTTTAAGGTTCACGTTGTAATTATAGTTTAATTAAAATTTAAAAGAATTATGAAACTACAAGGGCCAAAAGTGAAAATCGCAATTAAAATATAATAATAATAATAATAATAATAATAATAATAATAATAATAATAATAATAAAATGCAGCAGCAAGCAGCCCCCCTTCATCCTGTATGTTTTTCCGGTGAGGGTAATTCCGGCGGCGGCGTATTTTGTCCGGCGAGCCTCGTTTTAATCAATTAATACACCCAAACGTCATCTCCACTAACGTTAAACAATAATACGCGATTAATTTCTTCATTTACATCCTATAAATGTCCGGTTACAATCCAAAACCGTTGGAAAAATTTATAAAATACAATAACGAGCATTAAACACCAAATGCTCCAACTGGTATTATAAATAGGACCATACTCGTCAGATAAACTTGTCCCAAATCAAAAACTAACCTAACTTACTCACTGTGACCATGATTGATCACTAAAGATCCGATTCCGGCCAACCCTCCGTTCACTATCATTCCGGAACCAGTCGAGGTAAATAATATATGGTTTTTGATCACGTTGATGCGTCTATCAAAACCCCTAACATAATTTGATTGAACATGGAATGGTTTAACAGATTTGAATAGCTAGGGTTTTGATGTGGAAGATGAACCTTAATGTTAAGTTAAATATAATTGGTTTCTGGTAAAAATACAAAACTAACAAGCTGGCATACTGGTAAGTCTTTCGTGTATATCCAAAAGGACCCGGGTTTAGGTCAGGATAGATTTCTTTTTGGTATTTTATTTTCTAACCATTTTTCTTTTATTAATCGATTTAACTTATTAATATATATATATATATCAAATAAAATTATTGTAAGATTAGATGAAATTAATTAATTATAAATCATGTTTATCACTTTCCACCTAAAAACCGACTTTTGTTTTCATTAAAGTTTCATGAAAATCCGATTAAAAATTATTTTATCAACTATCATCTCGTTAACTTTATAACTCACTAATGTAATAGTTATGAAGTTAATTTCCGTAAAAAAACAATATTCCATAAACGTTATAATCCTCAATCTCGTGTTAAATTAATATTTAGATAATATTAAAATAAATGCAATTGTTAAATTACCGTTACAACTTTAAATAATACTATAATACCAATTGCCATAAAAGATACAATAGAAATATAATGATACATTCAACATTTCTAAAATCTATCAAATCGATTTATTTGCTTTTTGTAAGTCGTTAGATATAATAATTTATTTTGTACTTTTAATTTTAGTTCGTGACGTTCAATTGCTTCGGTTTCATTTATGCACTTTCGGTTTCATTTCAAGTTTGTCTTCAACTTCAATGTGAGTATGTCACACCCCTTTTTACTCTTTTACTACTTTGGGGGTAGCATATATATCCTATCCAAATAACAATTTCTTTTATTCATTATATACAAACTACAATTCGCTACATGGACTTGTGTGTTTACTTGTTACTTGCTCAATTACTACGTGCATGGATTTCTTCGATAAGTATGATCATACGCCCCCCTTTGCACCCATGGACCATTTGTTTCTGGTGGAAAATGGACTCCGATCTGAGTACGTTGGTGCACAATCCCAACTGGAAAAGACCTTCATTTATTCTTTACACTCATGGACAATTGTTTCTAGTGTAAAGAACTCTTATGTGTTTTTCACAAGTTTTCATGGAATTGTATGGTTTTTATGTAGTATTTAAACTGTGTGAGCTCACCAACTATTCAATTAGTTGACTTTATTTTATATATATGCTACAGGTACTTTCATTAGAGGATGAAATGAAGAGGATACTAGAAGTTAGGTTATCTAGATAATAAACAAGAAGATGTCTGTTTTGTTCCTTTTCCCTTGTGTTTGTTCATTTGAAATAACTTGTGTACTTGATGCTTTGGAATGAATTAATGATAATATTGTCACTTAATAGTGTCACATGTGTTTTGGGCAATCTGTACGTCACACTCAGGCGTTTCCGCTTTAGCCGGGGTGTTACATCAGTACATTTCAGATAATCGCTGATCCGATCTTCGAAACGGCTGCAAAAGAATTTACAAGTATGGTAGCCTCCATTATCAGGTGAAAGTTTTGGGCAGGTGCTTTGAAAGACGCTGACATTGATTATATGGAGCATGACTGAAGACCAAGCTACAAACCAAAAGGGAGATTGTTGGGCCTAGTTATTTGGTTTGTACTTAGTTTTTTTGTTTTGTTTTGGGCTGCGCATGTAAACTGAGATCCCTTTGGATCTCGGTGGATTTGGGCTATGTTAGGCTAGTAGGTTGAGCACCCTATATATAGAATGTTGTATAGGGTTCTAGGTTTTTCAATTTTGGAGTTGCGTCTTGGCTGTCTAAGGGTTGTTCTAGGCGAGTTGTGTATTGATAGTGCTTAAGCACCCGACGTATAATTATACGTGTGTTTTGAAGCCATTGTTGTGTTCTACGAGCTTGTGTTTATTTGTGTTCTTGAATCATCTAGTGTTGGAATTCCACACCAACACTTAGATCGTTGATATCATAATTGAAAGATCCGTCTTGGACTTATAGAATAAACGAGACAATCGGCTGTCTCGTGATTTCCAAGACATATCTCACACCTACGAGCTTGCAACTGAAGCTCTTTGATCTCCCACTTTAGTGCCTTCACATCTGCCGACACACTCGTATTCTGATCAACATGATGCACTCCACGTGATGCTGAAATGGTTGTGGCCTTGGCAGCCGAGACGGACCTTCTACTCGGTGTATGTTGATCCCCTAATGCAATGCTCTCGAACATTTCTTCAGCCTCCTCTATAGTGAGTTTATCGAGCATGTTTCCTCCGGCGGCGGTATTGAACCGTTGTTGGTTTTCTAGAGTAAGACCGTTATAGAACTTTTCAACCACAGCCCAATCGTTTAGGCCATGCTAAGGACAACGGCATATGAGTTTGGAAATGCTCCCACGCGGAATAATAGGACTCCTCGGGGTCCATATGAAAAGAACGGATTTGCTCGTGTAGACGCCCGACCTTTGATGGAGGGAAATACTTCCTAAGGAACTTGGATTGCAAGTCGGCTCATGTGGCGATTGAGGCATTTGGAAGAGAGTCAAACCATGTACCTGCACGACCGGAAAGTGAGAATGGGCATAACTTAAGATGAATGACGTCAGACGAGATATTATTAACATTAAAAGTTTCGCAGATCCACACGAATCGGGACAGGTGTCCCGGGGCATCTTCTTCATCCAAGCCGTGGAACTGAGCAGAATTGGTGATAGAATTCATGACGTGAGATGGAATTTGCCAGTTTTGATTATTAGTCGCAGCAGGTCGGACAATTGCAGATCGGGCTCCTACGATGCCATCGTTGCCTCTAGCATGTACGGTTTGTCTCGACGGGTGGAACGGCATCGCCCATATCTATTCTAGGAGTAGAGACGTGTACCTGGATGTCGGGTGAATCGCTCTCGCTATCTGTAAGCTCTTTAAGTCGCTCGTGAAACTCTCTCTCGGGCTCTTTTGATGCAGAAAATATTAGTGGGCCTTGAGAACGGGTATTATGCATAAACTAAAACAAAAAACTATTTAATTAATATTTATTTTTATTTAAGGAAAAACTAAACCTACAGACACAAATAGCAAGTAAAGGCACCTAAAGGAAAAATAACAACAAATAATAATAATAATAATAATAATAATAATAATAAGATCAGATAATCAACTCGGTTTAAACAAAGAATTTGCTAGTGTCCTCGGCAACGGCGCCAAAACTTTATGTATGAAAAACGTATTATTAAAAACCAAGTTTTACCTAATTCACCTAAAAAACCACACACAATCGGCAAGTGTACCGGTCGCAATGTAGCCAGCAAGTAAGAACGGATATCGAACCTAGGACTGTATGAGTAAATTCTAATTATTAAACCTAAAAGATTACTAAACTAGACTTTCTTTTGATTTTTTAGAATTTTTTTTATATTAATTAAACTAATAAAAGTTAACTAATTATAATTTAAACTAAACATAAAACTTTATAAAAAAATCGGGTTTTACTAATATGCAAGAAACGACTACCTAGGTAATGGAATCCTACTAATTAAATTAATAGTTAACGAACATGACTTGGTTGCAAAACAATATCTTAAAAATATGACACTAAAGACCACTAAAGTACGCTAGATCGCCTCCCGGCCTCACCGACGACACCCTAGAACTCTAATGACATGTGAAGCTCAATTGTTAAAGGTTTGGATCACCTCCCGGTCTCACCTTACCTAATAATACTATGGTACCCCAAAATCCAAATCACCTCCCGGTCTCTTCGAATACAATATATAATAATATAAAGAGGGTATTTTTAATTAACTTGAACACAACTTTTATCACAATAATCTAAGGGACCTAGGATAACCCACTCCCGTGCAATTATTACCCAAATCCGCAAAAGACAAAGATAACACAACACTAAATTGCCTCCCGGCCTCTCTAGTGAAAGAGCAATAAAATCTAATAAACTTTTATAAATTATTCCTACGGTTATTTCGACCATAAACCGCAAACAAGTTAAAAACACAAAGTAGACAACCTAATCATGCGTCTAACAGTCACCAAAAACTATTAACACAAGTGGAATAATTATTAAAGCAATAATTAAATTTAATTACTCAACAATACCATGACCAAACAAATTAAAAACTTTTACTATAACATTAAATCAACCAACGTCAAATAATTATTCGTCAAACCATCAATCTAACATAGTACTCAACCAAAACATAGGTAGTGTAAAGTATTTAGTCACTCATAATAAAATACAAAACAAAAATAAATGAGTTCATGACAAAATATATAAAAGAGTTAGAACAAATAATTCACCAATATGCTTAGTTGCTTTCTTCTTTGCGTCTTGCTTTAGTAGCTGTAAACAACCAAAACTCTTTTTCGTTTAACTTTTTGTTCCCACAAGAGCGCAGCCCACAAAAAATTAATAATATAGTCTTCTTTGCTTTCTTTCTTGTTTGGACCTCCTCCAAAAAAAAAAAAACCTCGTACACAGTAGCAGGTTATATATAATAATGTGGAAATTTTGCCGCCAACCCTCCTTATTATCCCTTGACTCACGTTATATATAATAATATGTAGGGCTCTTTATTTTCTTTGGTCCACCGACTCCACATGCTTGGACTTTTTAGCAGGCCCTCCTAGAAGATAAAACATTCTCAATTTTTTAACTAGAAATCTATATTGATGAAAGCCCATAAATCAGCTCGCTTCCAAACCCAAGAATTCTCTTTGTAATATTTGTTGTATTATTTATTTCTTGTGCTCTTGTAAGTCGAAATGCATAAGGGCCCATAAATCTCATGTATCTCCTGTACAAATGAAACAAAACTTTGAGTTTATATCTATAATTTAAACCTTAAAGTTCATGTAAACTAACTTGTTTTCTTTCATTAAAACTGATCGCCCCTCTTTATTTTATACCAAATAATAATATATAACATTTTAAAATATATTCTTTTGCTGATCTCAAGTTTAGTTTGATACACCGTTTTAGCTCGTAATCTCTTGAAATCATTAAAATCCAATTATGAGTCAAATAGAAATATATTCAATAAAAACCTGGCTCAAAGTACTTAAAAGTGTAGGAAATATTTATATAATAACATGTATATTTTAGACCACATCAGTCATACAGTCTATAAGCTTTTGATTCCGGTTCGGTTCCAAGATGTACAACTTCCATACTCCGATCATCTAATTTTTGAAGGTTGACAGTGGGTATCTTCATGTATGTTAAGTAGCCAAACACTCGTAAGTGTGTTGTGTTGGGCTTTCGGCCCATCAAGGCATCCTAGGGGGTTACCGTCTTCAATGCTTTAGTTGGTACCCGATTCAACACATAAACCGAGTGTCTCACCATTTCTCCCCATAAATTTTGTGGAAGTTCCATAGCTTTCATCATACTTCTTGTTGCATTTAAGACCGTTCGGTTTCGCCTTTCGACTGCACCATTTTGTTGAGGAGAGTAAGGAGCCGGGTAACATTCTTTTTATTCCTTCATGATCACAATATTCGGTGAAAAGTTTGTTGAGAAACTCGCCACCTCGATCACTTCTTAGAGCTTTAACCTTTAACAATGCTCTAACTCCACTTCCTGTTTGAACTTTTTGAAAATACCCAAAGCATCATTCTTATTTTTAATGGTATAAGCCCACACGTACCTCGTATGATCATCTACAAGAAGCATAAAATCGGTGTGAACCAACTCGAATGGTCTCGTGGAACGGAACATGGTGGTTGTAGGAAACGGGTTTCTACTATCTTTGCGTATCATACATGCATTGCAAACATGCTCACCATCCAGAGTTTGAATATCACCACGTACCATATTTTTAGACTTCGTATTAGTTAATGTTTCAAAATTAACATGACCAAGTCTAGCATGCCATAGGCATCCTTGGTCATTAACGGAAGCTAAAAGACATACCGGGGTTCCAATTCTGAGCTCGATCTTATAAAGACGGTTTAGACTTCTCGGGACTCTCATTAGCAAGTGATCTCCTTCCTCGTAGCAACAAATGGTCGTTTGCTATCCAAACCTTACACCATTCTTCGGTTAACTGACTGATGCTCAATATGTTGCTACATAAGTCGGGTATGTAATAAACGTCATTCATAACTCGCTGCTCACCATTCTTGCAATCGAAAAAAACGAAACCTCTCCCTTTAATATTCACTTTGGACCCGTCTCCAAATTTCAATAAAACCGCTCACTTGATAATCATGTGGGCAAGTGGGCTTCACATCCGGTCTTATGATTAGACGCCCCATTATCTAAATACCAAATTAAATCGCCTACCGAGTCGTTTGCATGACAGATTGGATGAATTTTCTCCTCATTTAACATAACTTGTTCTTTATCAACTTCAACCGATGCCATCATAAGAGTTGGCGGCTTAGCCTCAGCTTGGTTTAGATTCTCTTCTTTAGTCGGTGGTCTCGGACATTCCCACGCAAAGTGCCCTAAAGCATTGCAATTATAACACCGAACAATGCTTTTATCTCAACCCTAATTTTGGTTATTACCTTGATTGCCACTTTGACTTGGTTGTTCGTGTTCAGTTGATTACCGTCTCTTCGGTTATCATAGTTTTGATTAAACCGACCACGTCCTCTACTCGAACCTCGACCACGGCCTCTTCCATGGCCCCATTGGTCATAACCCGAGGAGCCACGACCCCGAGCATAATTTTTCCGGTCTTGATCTCGTCCATTGCTTCCTTGCCTTTGATTTTTCTCTTCAAAAGCCTTTAACCTTGCTATACAATCTTCAAACACCATAGTGTTAAGATCAGCCCACTGTTCGATAGTTGCTACAATAGCAATAAAACGGTCTGGAACGCTATCGAGCAGTTTTTTTACGTGTTCATGTTCTTCCATCGGACTACCCAAACTATCAAATTGCAAGGCGTGTTCTGTTACCTTCCCTACAATCTCTCTAACGGATTCTTTTTCTCCCATCTTCAATTGACTAAAATCTCTCTTTAACGATCGTAAGCGAGCTTGTTGCACTCGATCGGCGCCAAGAAATCTAACCCGCAGTGATTCCCAAATCTCTTGAGCATCACGGGTTCTTGCAACTTGCATCAACACGTTTTCCGGTAAGGCTTGAAAAATAATAACCCTGGCCATGTTGTTCTTTCTCTCGTCTAGGGCTTCTCCGGACACCACCTCCCATAATCCTTGAGCATCAAGGGTCGATTCCATAATTACAACCCACATGTTGTAATTTGTTTTTGTTAACATCGGACACTGCAACGACGTTGAACTAGTTCTCTTGCTTGCACAACCGGTCTTTCGGCCGTCATAATATCCGGTCTTCAAGTTTCCGATTTGATGTGGTTAGTCGCCCCACACCGTTCTTCTTCTTTCCAAAGATCATAGATCGCCTAAGCTCTAATATCAGTTGTTGGAAATAACAAATTGAAGAAAAACCTTTGAATTATGTTCTTAAAATAATGATTATGGAATCTTGATGCTTGAATACGTGATGTGGAGATTTATTGTTTCAATCGACAGAAACCAAGAAGTGGTTTTAAACTCAAAATAACAATATTAAACTTCAATATTGAATATATTAAACTTCAAATATTGACTTGCGGAAATTAGGAGAAACAAATATTAATTAACTTCAAACTTAAATCTCAACTTCATTTCTCTCTTATTATTATTTAAACAAACTCATGTATTTATAAAAGTTAATTAGTATTTGTTTCTCCTAATTTCCGCAAGTCAATATTTGATGTTTAATATATTCAATATTGAAGTTTAATATTGTTATTTTGAGTTTAAAACCACTTCTTGGTTTCTGTCGATTGAAACAATAAATCTCCAAACTTAAATCTCAACTTCATTTCTCTCTTATTATTATTTAAACAAACTCAAAGTATTTATAACCCTTATAATCACACTTTAATTAGAAGTAGGAAAAAATTTTAAATAATAATATAATTAAATTTGATCTCCTCCTTATCCTCCCATTGAGATCCATCTAGCCGTCCCTCAGTCTTATATTTAACGAATCGAGATTATAATTATCATAAACAGTCCATTGGAGTTTCTTGTTACTGAAATGCCGAGAAAGTGGTGCAACTCCCCCAAGTCAATCATGGCAAACTTGGCTGAAAGAGAGGTACTGATCCGATTAAGTAGTAGTTGAGAGATGGAGTGAGGACGATGTGTCATAAACATATAATAATAAATAAGTCTTCCGTTTCCATGTTTATAAGCAAATAACAAGTTGTCGCAAACGCTTCTCTTAAACCCCTTCGAAGTAATGAATGTGCAGATCTAGTGTACCAAGCATGCGGCGCTTGTTTGAGGTCATAAAGCGAACGACGTAACCGACGTCATACCTGAGATGTTGCCTAAGGATCAACGAAACCGGCCAGCTGATGCATAAACACCGTCTCATTAATATTATTGTTAAGTAACGCATTTTGACGTTCAATTAGTGAATTGGCCAGCCTTTTGAAACACCCTAGTGATAATAGAGTTTACTCGTTTCCGGTTTAACGACCAGACTGAATGTATCAATGCAATCAATCCTTACAGTTTGAGATTAACAACCAAGTAAGCCTTGTATAGCTCCAACGTACCATCTGATTTAAATTTATGGCGGAACAAGCACATACATCTAATAATTGGACTTTGAGCCGGATATGGTACCACGTGCCATTGTCTTTTAAAGCTTTAAATTTTTCGGTCATAGCTTTACACCAGTTAGGATGAGAGAAAGTGAATATGGCCGGGATAATATCATCCTCCAGAAAAGTGTACTGAGTTGGTGAGATGGGTTCGGTAAATGGATTGGAATGTTTGTCAAAAATTAACATACGATTATATTTATATGTGTGTGTGTACTTTTCTAGTGGTGGAGTCGTAGCATCAATAGCCATGGAAATTGGTTGGATAACAGAGGAAAACCCAACGAATGGAACAATGGTGTAATTTATGGGGTTAGATGGCAGAGAGTTTTGGATAGTATGCGCAGCCAAAGACACACGTAGGTGATCATAAGTAGGGTGTTGGTGATAAAGAGTAAAGGTCAGAGTGTAAAAATTTATATTTTTTTTGTAGGAAGTATATTGTGGAGATAGGCTACGACATTAAGGGCTTCAACCAAAAAAGAGGCAGGGAGGTTGGCATGCATGAGTATAGGACGTATAACATCATTTAATCGTTTGATCATTCGTTCGTCTTTTCCATTTTATAGGGAGGCTTGAGAAAATGTGAAATGAAGCCCGTTATCGGAAGCGAATTTATGAAAATTGTTATTATTTAATTTGCCTCCGAGATCGCATTATAACAATTTAATTTTGGAATTAAATTAGGTTTCGATAAGTTTGTGAAATTTAGAGAAGATTATAAAGGTTTGAGATTTATATTTTAGTGGGTTAACTCAAAAATACTGCGTAAATTATCAATGAGAGCCATATAGTATTTATATAATGAGTTACTTAAAACCAAGAAGGTCCATAAGTCACAATGAATAATATCAAACAGTCCAATAGTAAATGAATATTAATTAAAAAACGATAGTCTTTTTCTATTTGAAATATGACAAGCATGATATAAATTGGAACTAGAATCCTTATTACACAAAATAAACAATTAGAAATATGAAAAGCATGACATAAATTGGAGCTAGAATCCTTATTACACAAAATAAACAAATGAGAAAGTAAATGCAAAGTTTGAATGCCAGGATGGCCAAGATGGTTGTGCAAATTATTTGTTGAAGTAGCAACGTGACAGGCAGCGAAAGGAAATGCTGGCTTTATAAAAGAATAGAGATCACCCATGGTATCATGTCTAGAAAGGAGGCTTCTAGTCGTGAGGTCCTTTAAAGAAACTTGGTTATCAGTAGAAAAAATTTGTGAACTGATAGTAAATCTTTAAAAACGTTAGGTGCTAATAATATATTTTTAAGATGAATAGTTTGATTTGGAAGGTTATTAGATGAATTACCAGTTCATGTTATTGGTAATGTTTGACAGTTGGCGACGAATATATTACCATTAAAAGGCAGGAGAGGGATGTTGAAACTTACCCGGAGCAGCAGTCATGTGAGAAGATGCGCCCGAATCCATATACCAACGCGGGTCATTTATGTTGACAGCCTGGAGTGCTTAATCAAGTTATGTCAGGTTCAGGGGGTTAATGGTTGTGGACCCATAAAAATCAGGGGGTTAATGGGTTGTGGACCCATAAAAACCGCATTCGCAGTCTGCTGATAATCGGCGGACTGCCCATATATATGGTGGTGTAAGTTGACTTGGGCTGAAAACCCAGGTGGCGCTCCATTGGACTGGGCCGATGGGGACATGAGTGGACCGTAGGTTTGTGAATACCCATAAAAGTGATTATGATGACAATTCGATGACTCTCATTATTCATTATTAGCGAACCCTCTTTAAATTTAGGGAATAGAACAAAATAAAACCTCCTTTATATATGAACTAGATATAATACAATGTAACAATATCAAAAGATAATCATAAGCTAAAAATAACTCTAATATCAGAAGCTCAAATCAAACCCTTAAGAACCTGAAGACTTCATCTCGTATAGAATTCAAATGAAGCTTTAAGTTTATACTTCAAATACAAGGTTTCATAATTCATTCCCTTTCAAAGCGTTCATATACATATATAATAAACACCAAATGTCACAATTCATAAACCTAAACCGCACCAAGTACAGCGCGGCTAGTACATCCGACTCCACCCAAACTTATTCATTCCCAAAACACGAAAAAGAGTCACTCCTGTACAAATAAAAACCATGTCCCCTTAACCTTTAACCCTTGAACACACACGGAGGGTGCAAAGGCGGGTTAGTCAGCATTGTGAACGACTTGCCTCATGGTGGGTCGAGCCGTGCTTTCATCCTCTACACACAACATTGCAACCTTGAACATGTCCACCACACTCGAGAGGATGTAATCGTGGAGCCTTGAGTCCAAAACTGATGGAACAGCTGCAGCATCCGATGACTCAGGGATCTCTGAGACGGTCTCCCTAACCCACCTAACAATATCCACCCCGTCACCAAACTTGCCCACCGGCTTTTTGCCAGCGATTAGCTCGAGAAGTACGACTCCAAAACTATAGACGTCACTTTTTTCATCCACCTTTAAAGTGTATGCATACTCTGCATGAGACGGCATTTAAAACAATTAGATTAGCTGAAAAAGATCAAAAAATTATATGCATACTTGTGAGAAAATTTTTAAATAATATGCACTCCGAACATATACCTGGTGCAATGTAACCATATGATCCAGCAATCGAAGACATGCACTCCGAACCACCCGCATCCCTCAAGAACTTGGCCAACCCAATATCAGCAACATGAGCCTCATAATCACAATCCAGCAATATGTTAGTCGACTTCACGTCTCAATGAACAATCAACGGCGAGCAATCATGATGAAGATAACACAATCCCTTAGCCGATTCCACCGCTATCTTATACCTCGTTTCCCAATGCAAATGCGCCCCTTTCGACCCATGCAAAATCTCCCCCAAACTCCCGTGCGACATGTACTCGTACAGCAGAAGATTCGTTTCCTGATTCGATACGTATCCGAGTAACCTAACAATATTACGGTGTTTGATCCGTCCCAAAGTTTGGACCTCCGCTTCAAACCCGTGGTTTCTACCGACTAGATGTTTAATCGCAACGTCAACACCGTTCGGCATTGATCCACGGTACACGATCCCCGCACCGCCTTTTCCTATAACATTCTTGTCTTTCAAACACGCGATGACATCTTCGACTTTGAAGTTTAGCCGTTGAAAAGCGGTTAGTTTCCACATTTTCGACTTCTCAACACGTTTCTTCTTTCGAATGTAAATGTACAAGATTGTAACAAACGATATTACCGAAATCAAGCAGATTATCGTGATTAAAAGCTTCAGTTGGATTGATCGTTTTCTAAAGTGTGATTCGGACGAGCATCGGAATACATGTGCTGGACAAAGATTAGGGTTTCCCGCAAACACGGAGTCGTTGAAGTCCTTTAACTGCCCGTCAGACGGGACTCTACCCGAGAACCGATTAAACGAAAGGTCCAACACCGTCAAGCTCTTCATGTGACCTAACTTGCTAGGTATCTCACCTGTCATTTCGTTCCGAGAGACGTTAAGTATGTTCAAGATAACCAAACTCATCAGTCCCCTTGGAATCTCACCGGTTATCTTATTCCGGCTTAAATCAATCGTAGTGAGCCCCATACATCCGCCAATCGAATCCGGAATCACACCCGTAAGACCATTTCCACTCACATTGTGAGTAAAGGTAAGCTGAATATGCTCGGTGGAATCGTGCCGTTGAAGAAGTTCTTCATGATTCGTATCCTTGTCAATGATTTGCACTCACCAAGTTTTTCCGGCAATGGACCGAAGAAGAAGTTTTCCATTAGGATCAAAGACCGTAGCTTGCCTGTTGTAATAACGGTTGAATTTTAATATATGCATAACAGACTTGTATATTATGCACACTTAGTTGTACTATTAAGGAATATTTTTATTTTTAAAAAAAACAGTTTACCTTTTTTTTATAGCATCTGGTTTCTAACTTATTTCAACATAATAAATATACATTTATTTTATTTGTTTTTTTTTTATATTTGTTTTCATATATATAATACTGTAATAAACTTACTAGGAAAAAAACTATCTCCTTGGATCAATAAAAAATATTACAAAATAATTTAGGAAAAACAAAATTACTAAAGAAATGGAAAGACAAAATGTGAAAATAAAAGTTCCAAAAGTATAGTCCATGTAATCGAATTTACCTACTTCTAAAGAAGCCTCATGTTATTTTGGTCATCGTATTCTATTTCTAAATATCTTAAATAATATAAAATGGAAATGTAAATTATTCTGTTTCTAAATATCTTAGATAATATCGTATTTAAAAAGTTTTTGAAACTTTTACACAATTATTTTCATTTTTAGTTTTTAGCATCATGTCATAGTTAATTTAATTTAATTGTTCAAATATAACATATAATCTAACTCTTTATCGATACATATTTTTTTAAATCTAAATACAAATAGCTTGTATATAAATTTTATTCACAATGTGTTATCTAATTTTGCTAATGTTTAATTTCTTTAAAAATTCAATATCCAAAATAACATAATACAGTAGTTTTTTTAAATCGAAGGCCAAAAAATACCGCCTTAATACAACTTTTTGTAATCACAATTTGTTATTAAAATTTAAAAAAAATATAAGATTGAGAGAATGTATTTGTTGTATTACCTCCTTTGCACAAATCTTCCGGTATGTTTCCGGTAAGATGGTTCCCTGTGACATCAAGCTCATGCAGCTTGCCATTCCTGCCAAGATTCTCCGGCAACGAATACGTGAAATTGTTGGTCCATAATTGAAGCACCTCAAGATTCGGAAGGTCTCCGATGAAGGATGGAATTCGACCAACGAAATGATTGAGAAACAGATTTAGTAATGTCAAGTTCTTCAGCTCGGACAAACTTTCGGGTATTGTTCCGGTAAGGTTATTGCTCGAAAGATCAAGCGATTTTAAACAAGTTAAACCCGAGAGGGTCGGCGGGATTTCTCCCGTGAAATTGTTGAATTGAAGAAATAGAGAGTGAAGTTGTTTTAGATTTCCTAAGCTTTCCGGTATCTCGCCCGAGAGACTGCTACCTGTTAAACACAATGTAATGTAATTAACATATGTTATGTTAGATACATATTATTATGTAATTATATATGGGATATAAGTATGTAATCCTCTCTATTGTACAAACCCTGATTACAGCCATCAAAAGCCGTAGTGTGTGCATAAATCGAAAAAAGACGCTAACCAAAACAAAAACTGAAGATTTTGTTTTATGTTTTTTGTGAAAACAATTTTTTTTGCCAGTGATATAACCAAGAAAACAGAAACCAAACAAAAGCCTAAAGTTTTGTTTGGATTTATGTTTTTTTAAAATCGAACTTAATAATACCGAAAAATGCAAACCGAACCGCATCATTTTATTTATTTTAAAAGGTTCATATAATTTTTTTTTTAATAGTGAACTTTTTTATTCTGGTTATCTCCCAATTAGTTATTAATGAAAAACAATAATTTTAAGGCTTTTTTTCCCTTAAAATTTTCGACGTTCAAATGATATTAAAAGAAAACCGAACTAGGTTTTGCAAATATTAGAAAAATAAGTTTCCTTTTTTTGTTTGGTTTTAAATCAAAATTGTCCCAA